>NW_024581106.1:226406-243883 GCF_017639235.1 Corvus kubaryi | reverse complement strand
GGGCCTCTGCCTTCCTTAGCAGACACCTGTCTTTCAAAACCGAGACAATAGGATTAAGCTGCAAACTTTCCTTTGAATCAAATGAGACCTGCGTAGTTAAATTTGAGTTCAGTCCTTTGGAAACACTCATTGTGCATCATGAGTACAGCAAAATGTTTCAAGTACAGAAGAAGAAAAACCCCTGATTTTTAGTAACAAAGATGTGACTCAGCAAAAACAAAACACTAGAAGCCCCCCAAAATGCCCCAAACAAACCAAAACCAAAATCAAAAAATCCCCACCCCAAACAAAAAAAATCCCACACCCAAAACTCATGGATACTGTCCCAACTCTGTAACACCTCAAAATATATTTCAAAATAATCACTTCCAGGACTATGCTTGCTAACCCATGACACCCTATTCTTGCATAAGAACAACAAAGTATATCAACAGTAATGATGCTATGGTAACTGGTGCTCGAAGAAAATACAGCCCATTATGTTGAGGTGTTAGCCAGCTTTCATTTCTTCATATTAAAATTAACCTACTGGAGACATTTTGAAGTTGTTAGAGATGGAGATCTTTCTTGGATTGCAACACTACACAATGCCACTGGCTTTTCTGGGTCTGATAAAGATCCAAAGACTGTATTTCAGGATGTATCCTATCTCATTTAAATATCTATCTTTGTTCAGTGTCGGAAAACAGAAGGAAATGCCAGGAGAATATATCCACTTGGGTGCTGTCTGCTGAGTGAATTTCATCCAAATCTCTGCATGCTATGTGGAAAAGGGCACTCGGTGCTTGTCTCTTAGCTTGAGATGCAGGGGTTAGAGCACTAGCAAGAAGAGCTGGAGCAGGGATTAAAACTCTGCATCGAGCAAGCCAGGAATCCTCACTGTGGTCACATACACACCCCAATAGACAGAGTAATCAAGACCATCCATAGAGGAAAAGAAATTTCTCTGTCAAAAAGTCAGCCTTCTTCCCTTTTGGAGACAAAAATCATTTTATCTACATAAAAAGAAGGCTCCACCACCATGCGCCTGTAAAGAGAAGCAGATTAGGCTAAACAGAGATGATTGTTTGTGCAATAAACTGAAGTATGCTCCCTGTGAGATTCCACCAATCAGATTATGTGATTCTGTTGCTCACAAATATCACAGGTTCCAGCTTCGTTAGTTGTTATGCAGCATGGAGACTCTGATGTCCTGGAATGCACCAAGGGAATATGCCACTGTCCTATAACATCACCACACTGGGATCCCTAACTCTGATACAAGATGTGCAAGTGCTTAGGTCTGCAAAGATACATGCCAAGGAAGTAGGAGCAACTGGATGTGCAAACACAGGAATTCAGCTGAAGTGCATGTGGTACCCCTGCCTGTGTGTTATGAGGTCCCATCCAGAGGGAAACATCTTATGAAAAAGATTTTTACTTATGACAGGTCAGCAAATATCAACAGACAAGTACTCCATGCTAACATTTCTAGACCCAGTTCCAAGTGGAAGAAATTCTTCACATGGTCTGGGGATTTAAATTTGATAGCCTGTTTCTTGAGCAGTCTCTAGTGGGTTTTTTGTATTGGACATGTGAGTTCTCACTGATTCATTTCTAAAATTGTACAATTCACAGAAATGTCTGTTTTGTTAATCCTGCTGGGACTTGATTCTGAACAGTTCAGCAGTTCAGACGGGTATAGATCTGGCCACCAGGAAAAACATGGGAATTCAAGTGCTCAGCGGTCTAACCAGGGATATAATGAATAACAGGACAACTGAATGTTAGGCTTAAAAAAATAGACACGTATTTGCATGTTTAAGGTCATATTCACCACAGAATGTAGTGCAGTTTTGAGACCCTCAAATCAATCCAGATTCAGGCAGTTAACAGTGCATAAATGCAGTCATGGTGCTTTCAAACCAAAATTCTTTTGCAGAGCCAGAAGAGATGTCACTGCAATGTGCCTTTCGTTAGTTTCCATTGTTAGCCTATGTGGAGCTAGAGCTGGTATATTTGCAACAAAACCCATGGAACACAAAGGAATACTGTGAATAATTCAGAAAGTAAATTGGAAGCTCCAATCTGCCTGCTTGTGCTTTTAACATAAATCAATTTTACATGCTAACTGGATTAAAAAATTAAATATATTTTGCATTATGATCTTTGTATCTTTTCCATGAAATTGCCTAGCATCTTTTCCATAAAACTGTGCTTTTTTTTTTTTTTTGGGGGGGGGGCGCCCCGGGGGAATAAACATAATTTTATCTAATCATATAGTTAATTAATTTATTGCTATAAGTCACCGTAGAAACATTAGTGGATATCAAGAGCATAGGTACAAGTTGTAGGACAATTAAGAACTCATGAGTATTACTGTGGGATTATCATTTGTGAGAGAGTGGAACCTCTAGTATTGCAACAACCTCAGGATGCTGCAGAACTTTTTATAGAGTTTTGGAAAAGGGAAGCTATGAGAAGATAAATGCTTGTCTGACTGTGAGACATCTCCCTTTTCACCTAGGGCCTTTGTATGAGAAGTGAAAAACTTAAACTATCCAGCTGGATTCTTACTGCCATGAAATTGATGCCACCATTGGTAGGATGAGGTGAATGCTGCTAAGCACAGAGGTCTGTGGCAGAAGAGCAAATGGTCCTTCAACCCTTGATTTATGAGTTAATGACTCTGTGAAACTGCACTTCTGATCTTGTTCAGAAAGTAAATCAAGATAAGAAGGAAAGAGACAACTCATAACAACTGACTGAACAGACAATTTTATCATACAGGCAGAATGGACATAAAATAAATTCTCAAAATACTATCAAGAGAGAAATCCTATCATGAGAATAACAAATAAAAAAGCTGGTATGAAGAAGCAGTCATCTTTGGCATTGTACTGAAATCATGCTTCTGAAAATCTCAGCATCATTTATTTCTCAGATGAAAACTACTTCTTAAAACTGCTTCATACTTGGGGAAAAGTTTACCAGGACTACAATCCTCTTAAGTAAGTTTAATTACTAGATCATTTAGGATTTCCTGCTTAGAAGGAGTGGCTGGACACGCACACACATCAGTCAGGCTCCAGTTTCATTGTGAGGTGAAATTTGTGCGCTTTCGTCTGTGTTATGGAATCACAGAATCACAGAACAGGTAACCCTGGAAGGGACCACGGGAGGTCATCTAGTCCAACTCCCTGCTCATGCTAGGGTCCCCAAGAACATTGTTACTCAGGATTGTGTCCAGATGACTTTTGAATACCTCCAAAGATATTAAAAATACAAGAATACAAGACAATTTGATAAAGCTGTGTTTCAGTATGTGCCCTGAAAAGGGGACCAGAATCAGAAATGGAAAAAAATAGGCATAAATTGGTAAATGTAGACACATTTAAAGAAACTGATTTGTTAATTTGACTTAATGATTTTCATGCAGCCTTGTCCATATAGCTTTTGGAAGTGAACAGTCTAAGGTGGGGATGGCAGAGAGGACTCTGGTGTAGCAGTTTGAATAGTTAGGCAACTTTTCCCCTGGGCTGCGGTATTTTAGCAGCATAGACATTGTTTTCAGGGATTGGAAGCAGAGAAGGGAGACTGCTTGGCCTGTGTACATCCATGAAGGATGAAAGATGATACTGGTACTACAACAGCACCACAGCATGAGTGCTTGTGTGGTATTCTCCATGATGGTGTAGGCCTACAGATACTGTTGTGATATTGCTATACTGCCCATCTGTGGTGCAGCTCCTATAAGAGCTGTGGGAAACAGATTTATCTGGGTTTATCAGACCAGTATGGGAAATTTGGGCACAAATCTTAGCAGACTTAGTATGTAACCAAAAAGATTGTTGCAGGATTATATGTGAAAGTGTCAGCAGTTTCACAGTTCTATGAAGTCCTCTAGGTTTGGGAGTTTTTTAAGCTTTATAGAACTGCTTTTTAATCTAAGTGTTGTCACTAAAAATGTTCATTCTTTTTCATGTGTCAGATACAGCTACCTCACTTTATATTCCTTTTTTGTCCCTGAACCGGACTCAGATGAAATATGGCTTTCTAACTTTTTTCCCTGAGATTTTTTTTTTGTTAATATCTTAGGAATTTCTTTTCGAATTATTTCAATATGCTTTTTGCTTTTAAAGCCGCAGACAAAACTGCTAGTTTAAAACATTTGGGTATCTTTTTTGTTCTTTTCTTTCAGTAGACCTGAATCTGTATTAAACAAATGAGGATGAAAGAGAAACGAAATCTTATTTGTCACAGGTGGAAATGAATATACTGAAAGTTAGACAGCTCTTTAGCTTCCATAGTCATCCTGAGACCTGGTTGCATGGCATACTTCAAGAATTGTTTCTAAGTTGTATAGCGAGTCCTATCTTTTAGGTAAAATCCTCTGTCAGTTGAGCTCAATATCACAAGAGAAGTGTTGATGTACATTTCAGCTTTTCATCAGTGAAAAGATGCTTATTTGTTTCTGCCCTTTAGAACATGTTATCACAGTGCTATCACAGCACTGGCACTGGATATAGGTAACGGGAGGATTTGGGAGCAATTAAAATTCCAAGTTATACTGTTACACAGTGACAGAAACAAAACCCAGAAGCATAATGCACCCACAGTGTGATGCTGTAACTGAAAACCAGAAAGCATCAAAACCTCTATTCCACTTCTGGGCATTCTAGGGTATTGTTCTTACAACGTTATCTGGGCCATAGTATCACTCTGGCTGTTACACTGAGGAATAGTTTCCCCTGGGCTAGGCTGGAAAATATGCATATGAAGACACGGAAACTGCTAAGATGTCATGTTGATGAGCTATGAACTAAAAAGGAAGAAACCTTTCAAGCAGTTTCAAAGGAAGAAAACCTGTATAAGTGAGCTGGAAATATTGATAGGAACACACAGGCAGCACAGCAGATCAGTATCAACAAAGTTTAGTATGCTCAGAGCAAAATAGTGTCAAGGCTATGAAAATTTAACATCTAATTTGCAAATTGGATGAGAAATATAATTTTCTCTTATTATTCTAAGCTAAAGGATACCAAATGAATAAGTAGTCTAAAATGCATTCTCCTAATACATATTTTTGTTTAATCATATGTTTAAAACATCCTGTGAGCAATCTGCAGTCAGTTCTAAAACATAATTATCACTGTATCTGCAGCTACTAAAACATCTCTTGTGTTCAGTACACAAAATAGGAAACAAGGACAAATGAAAACATTTATTGTTGTAGGTTTCTCTTACAAAAAAACTGAGAGAGAGACTAGTCTGTGTTGAAGGCAGCTCAAAAATTAGATAAATTATGCTTGTGTGTAATTTACTGAGCTTTATGTACCACATATGAACTTCATAATAATCAGATTCTGATAGAATGTATCTGATAAACTTCAGATAACTTAGCACTTCAGAGATGAATTCTTTTCATTTTAATGCACATATCTAAAACAGATCAATGAAAGCATTCCATAAGAGTGCTTATTTCTTCCACTGCCTGTAAAGTTTTTCATGCACAATAACTGGCTCACATACAGGCACCTAAATTTTTAGTTGTCTAAAGTTAGGTGAGATAAATTTAGCACTCCTCCCCTCCTTACTTAGATATTGCAACTGAACTTTTAAATTTGGATGGCCATCCTAGATTGTACTCTCTCCTTTTCATTCTTAGTCTCACTTGGGCAGGAATTATCTTATATTTACAGAAGAAAAGAAGAAGAAAGAAGAAGAAGAAAGAAGAAGAAGAAAGAAGGAGGAGAAGAAGAAAGAAGAAGAAGAAGAAGAAGAAGAAGAAAGAAGAAGAAGAAAGAAGAAGAAGAAAGAAGAAGAAGAAGAAGAAGAAGAAGAAGAAGAAAGAAGAAAGAAGAAGAAGAAAGGAGAAGAAGAAGAAGAAGAAGAAGAAGAAGAAAGAAGAAGAAAGAAGAAGAAAGAAGAAAGAAGAAAGAAGAAGAAAGAAGAAGAGTGAAGAGTATGAAGACAGAAGAAGGAAGAGTAAAATAAAAGAAAGTTTGTAATAATTTAATAATAAAAATGAATTATTAATATATAATATTTTAGCTGTCATATACTCAAATAATTCTAATAATTGTTTATATTCCTCATTTTAACAAAAATAAAGTATGTACTGTATGTAAAAGACAAAATAATTTCTTGAATATTGTTGTTTGCAGTTACATACTGATCTGATGTTTTGCTACTTTGAGAAGAATGGAGACCAGAACTTGAAAACATAACCAGAACCATCAGTGCATTACAAAGCTGGCATACAGAGAACCCTTTAAAGGGCAAAAGTTTTAATCCAATGTACATAATGGCTTTGTAGTTATATAGTCACCAAATTCTTCCTTTACAGTATATTGCTTTACTTGTTATCAGCTTAATTTTCTGCCTTTTGTTTTCTTTATCAAATGGAGAGACTTAATACATCTCAGCATAGGCATAACACTCACTGAAATAATTTGCTTTTTATTTTAGGTATTGGGCCCAAACTCTGAATCACTACACAATGAAGGGATTATACATTAAAAAGGACTGTATGCAATCAAGAAGAAATTTTAATTAATCATAAATAGAACTGGTTTTGTGGAAATAATTTGACCTGACAGTTCAAGGTTTGATCAGCACATCACAGAGATTAAAAATACTTTTGACTTGAACAGACAGAGTCCCAGAGAGTCACTGCAGCCTGAAATACTTTAGGAAAGCTAGTGCGTACAGATAACACAATGTCAATGTTTCTCTTAGTGCTTCCATTCCATTAGGAACCAATGCGGAACTCTTTTAACTTCTGAGAAATCTTCCAATATCATGCTGTCCTGGTCAACGCTGAAACAACAAAGATTACAAGACATCAAACTACAATCTTTTATCCCATGTTCTGTGTGCATAAAACAAGGAGTCAGCTTCCCTTTGAAGTATTAATTGACTGTCTGTACCAATCAGCACCTAATCTCTTTCCTGAATGCATTTAGGTCTCCACAGTAACTGAGCTGCCCTTCTCTGGGGTCCAGGCTGGAAAGCACTTACAGGAAATGTGCAGTATGCAAAGGGAGTAATTGATCTTAGTCTAAGAAAGCCTTCATAAAAGCAACTAGACCTCATAATTCATGATTAAGTCTAACAGCAAGAAGATGAATACACGTTAGAAGAAAAAAAATTCAGAGACAATACCTTAAAAATTAGCAGTGAAAAAGAGGCATCTGATATTTTCTTTTCTTTTTTTCATTTTTTTTTTGCCCCACTCCTTTAACACAGATTATCCAGGAACAGTGGGCACCAGAGATTTTCTGTTTGTTCTGGGTCCTTACAAATCAGGTTGGAGATGTAATCACAAAGAATTTGCTTGATATTTTCAGACACAGCTCCAATGACTACCTTGCTCATTATATGAATTGTTAGCACAAGAAAGTACAGATGCATTTTGCCCATTGCTGGGAGCACAAGCCGCACACAAGTGATCATTTGCTGATAGCCTCAAAGTCTAGCCAGGCATCGGAAGTAATTTGCACTTATATGATTGCAATCTCTGCCCCTCCCATGAAATAGAAATCAGGAGGGAGCCCACTTGGAATGTCAATGTGTAATATGTAAAAGAAGAATGAAAAGGGCATAGTAAAGAGAATTTGAGGACCATTCTCCAACAACTACTGTCTCTGTGAATTAGAAGAGGAAAATGCCATAGATGACAGTAAAGAACCAAAACTGGAGGACTTCAGATGCCCTGTAAAAACCAGCCACTCATGCAGGAAGCACTCTAATGAGTGGTAAAAGTTTAGACCTAATGAACACTGACTATCCAGAGAATGTTTTTTTTTTCTTTGAGGGAGGCCATAGGATCATTTATATTTTAGGAGTGTGATAAGTTTTTTCTATACCACAAATGCTTTTTGGAAGAATGAGTACTTCCTCAAAAGGAAATAATAAATTGGTTAGTATTAGTTCCCAGCAGGTAGCATTTATGCTCAGTATTTACCTCTTTACCTAAAGTAGCAATACAGTATTCTGTGTCTTCTTTTTGTTATGTTCTGAATTGTTAAATTATTAACCTTTCAGATATGAGAATTTGAGACAGGAAGGTTTGATTTTCTTTCACACAGGACATTCAATATAGCCAAATTTTCTTAAGAGGAAGCAGATCTGCTCTACCGTCTCTGGTAAACAAATACCTTGGATCTAAGATACAATATTTTAAACATACAATAGAATTTCCAGTAGAATTCTTACCTTTGTTAGACTTCAGTGTCCAGCAGTTGACATGCTGGGCTGAAATGTTTTCCTATGAAGTATAGTCATCATTTGTGCTGACTGAAAATTTCTACAATTGCCCACAGCTTTGAGTGCCTCTGTTTTGAGGGTATCAGTCTTGCTATATCATAGGGAAAAGTTCAGTTATTAAGAAACAACATTTTCTAGAAAAATCATTCTAGTACTCCCCTTTCAAAAATTTTTTCCAGTTTTTGGTTATACAACAACAGAGTTCAATTAAATGTTAACTGAAATAAGAAATTTGCTTCTTATTAGATATTTATTTTAAAGAGGCGTGTCATGGTTTCCAAGGACTTTTTTTTTATTGTCTTTATATAAAGCACAGTTCTTAAAGGGTAATTTGATTTGCTGGTCTCTTGGGTGGTCACTTAAAACAGTCCTCTTCATGTGACTAGAATTGCCATAAAGACAGACCATGTAGCTCTGTAACAAGGAGGTCAAGACAGAGGGGACTGTAGAAAAATAAACAAATCAAGCAAAGAAAACAAACCCACTTGCGCTACAGCTGCTTACACCTTAGCAGTTTTTTTTCTGTCTGCTGCTCACTGAGCAGCAACTCCCCAGTACTAATCCATGTGGCTGTTTCTTCCCCTTTCAGGAACTATCTAAACTGTTTAGAAAAGATGAAGCCTAAAGCCTATCCCCTGCTGTCATGTCCACCTTGCCCTGACCCTGACCCTGTGCTATGGCTCTACTCACAGTTGTTAGTTTAGGGGGAGAATTTGAAACTAGACCTCTTTTTACAGAAGAGGGTTGATGTATAAAAGAAAAGCCCAGCCAGCAGAAGAGAGAGCACCCAATGAGGAGTAGGTCTCCAGACCTACTGTCTTTAGCTCATTCACCCTAATTGTCAGAATTTTGATATTTTTGACTGATTTTTCTGATAGCTCTGGCTTTGTCAAGGAGATGATATTTCTGTTCTTGGAAAAGCAGAAGAGGGAAGGACTGACCAAAGTTGTGCTCAGACAATGGATATTTCTGATTCCCCCCCCGTCCCATGTCTATGTAAGAACAGCATTTGCTGAGTCCTCATATTTCACATATTTCCCATCTGCCCTTATCCTTCAGGAGCCCTAATTGACTGTATTTCTCTGGGGGTTGGGCAAAGAAAAGGAGGTTCACTTTCAACTCAGATTCTTACATATGAATTAAGTCTAGATTGACAGTTCTGGGATGAACTGAATACAGGACCACCTTCATATTTTCTGTGGCAACCCAAACATTTTTTAATAAAGTCATAATCCTCAATATAATGTTTTTTTTTTTATCAAATGTATTTAACTAGAAATCTTGTAATAGGAGAGGGAGAAATTCTGATAACAACAATAGAAAGTGCATCATACTGCCCTGACTCACAAGACAGACTACCAAAATGGCATTATGGACAGAAGAGTAGAGGGATTTGTAAAGAAGAGCAGTTCACAGATTAGAATGCATCTAAGGTTAGTCAGAACAGTGTTGGGCTTTAGGCATTGAATCACATCTTGTAATATGAAGCAGGTGAATGGATCTAAATGAGCTTGAGATAAAATAACTAAAGCAAAGTTGAAGAAAATCAGATCTTAGTTTATTGCTTGAGGAATTTATCTTATAATTGTTATGTTAAGTGATAATTCATAACATTTTACAGTGAGAAATGCTCACTATGAATTGTTGGACACTTGAATAGTGTTTTTAACATTCATCAGGATTAAGGTACTGCTAACCAGTGGTAAGTAGTAAAAGTCAGTTTCTGATAGTCACACATAGCTCATGTGTTTTGTAGCTTAGTATTTTACTTCATAACAAGCAAGTAAGCAGCAGCATTTCACAAAGTTATTTTCATTTCTACTTCTTTGACCATTGTGTGATTTTCTCCTTTACTTATACTGTAGCTCAAAAAAGCCAGTTAATCACTACTCAAAGTGTACCTGAGTTTCCTCCCACTAAGAAGTGCAATAATTATAAATTCATCCTCATTTGGCTTGCAAAAGTGCTTGTCTTCCTTGTGCCATAGGAAGAAGAGCTGTATTTATTAATAATTGTTTTCTGCATGTTACTAATCTTGGTTTGAATTGGAAAAGTTCTCTTCCTGTGAAAGCATTAAGAGTGATGTGAAGGGTTCACTAATATGTGCTTTACAAAATATCATTAGTAATTTACAGGCTCTAAGAATGCACTCATAGCCCTTCCAGGAAATATGCCAAATATTATCTATGAGACCTGTTAAATATTTTATCAACAAGAAATAGTTTAAGCCACCAAATGGATTCCAGCTTTTGGTGTTGTGCTGGGTCACATGTGACTCTGGCATTCTTCACAACAGACAGTGCTGGTCCTCAGATAAGGAGGTAAAGTATGAGTGAGCCCTGGAGACCACTCAGCCAAGAAGAGGCTATGCATGTTGGGGTGTTCAGAAAATATTAGAACATTAAATGAGGGTGGCAAAGAAAGACATTACCTCTCTGGTAGGTTTAGAGAAAGATCAAGGAGTTGGAGGAAGCAGACGGAGCCTTAGGTAGGCCCATACAGGAGGTTCCATATGATCTGTGGCTTAGTTTTAGTCTCTTTCTCATATTTGCTGAGTAAAAGTGATGTGACAAATGCTTTTTGCATATTAACCTCCTTCAGGGTGGTGCAGGTATTTGTAAGGTATAAGGCAGTTATTCAACTATCAGGCAAGGCAACCTCTTTAGAAAGGCATTTATATTTAAGCCATGTGGTGTAAATGATCAGCCCAGGGTATTGCTGTAAGCCAGGCTGAGCTGTGGACATGTGTCAAGGCTGCTGTCAGGAAATACAATGTAAAGGAGTTAGGAAGTGCACTTCTTGTCTCTCATGCTGCTGTACTCTTATGCATCCTACACAACTTTTTTTCTTTCTTAGAAAGAAAGCTTTTTCTAAAGGAAACATCCGTCATTACAGTGTATATAGAAATCTACAGGTTTTGCATTCCTTGTGGTGTTATCATGCCCTTTAATCAGCTAACCAGTTAATTTACACCACCACAGCCTTCCTGTTACAGATAGAAGGAAGGATTTGATGCAACCTAAAACCCTAACTCACTCATTACCCAACAGAGGGTCACTCTGCTATAGTAGTAAAGCCAATGAATATAAAAGCATTTTAATGGAAACCTTCCCTGCAGCTGGAGAACATCATTCTGTTTGAAGAATTTCTGGTAAACAGGCATTTTCCAAAACATAAACATTTGGGTTTTAAATGAATATTTATTCTGTTTCACTCTACATTTATTTGTAAAAAGGAAATGTCTATATAAATAGATGATTAAGATCTAGAGTGTATATTACCAAAGAGGGATTGTAGCTTATTCCTGATCCCTGTAGGAAGAAAACATTCTGAACCTGCGATGGTCAAAGGAAACAAAATATTGAAAGCTGCTTTCAAGTACATTTAGAGTGAAACAGTGCACTGTTGCACGTTCAGAGCTTTAAGTACTTCTGACTTTTTATGGTGCATAGGGCACGCGTGTAATCACAGAGAGAGGCAGAATCTGTAAAGCTGAAAAGCTCATATGTGCTCAGAGACAGCTTGGGGACTAGCATGTAAAGTAGGAGAAAGGAGATAAATCTTCCTTGCATGTTACTCAGTGCCCTTAGTGATTGCTCATGCTCTCCCGGAATATAAAAACAGGAGCTAACCTTCTCATTCAGCAAGGCATTTAGCATCACTTAACTACATGAGCTGTCTCACATATGCTTTTAAATTTGTTTGCAGTGCTCTCTTTAAATATTGGATGGTAAGTTGATGCTTTAAGTAAGACAAAGCCAAAGTTTTGACTCGCTTCTGGCCTTTGCGCAGTGGAGGGAGTTGCCAGCGGTGAAGAGACCTGAGCTGATCATTAAACTGAAAATCTTATTGTCAGAGTGTGCTAACTGGAAAACTCTGATCTGCACTTCCAAGTTCCTACTTTTTTTTTTCTCAAAAAAAAGTCAGCCTAACTTTAAAAATAAAACGTTTTCTGCAAAGCTTCTTTCAGCTAGTTTTAAACCAGCAGAATAATCTTTTGTCATCATAAATAGTTATATATTCTATTAGATCAAAAATCTGTGCTCGTATAATCACACAGATCCCTGGAAAATGTCAGTGAGTCAAGGTCAGTATTGATATATTTCTGGTAGACATGCTTACATCTGGGCTGTGACAATTTTGAATTATTCTGCATCCTTTTTTGAGGGTAAAATTTGTTCTTTACTTACATGCAAGACCGTCACAGAATCTAAGAGAAAAAGCTGTGAGATTCAGATTTCCAACCCCTCTGCCCTTCACCCTATCCATTAACAACACCAGGTACGCACATAAACGTGAACCAAATACAATTTTCCCCCAAAACTTGCATTTACATAGAACTTTCCAAGAGGAAATGTAAGATAACAAAATAATGAGGTGACTGTTGCTTTTAGAAGGAGTAGGTATCCTGACTTTGTGTTAATTTCTTCCTGTTGTTCCTTTGGACTTGATTGCTGGAATGCAGATTATTTATAATCAACTGTATTGCAGGTTAGCCTAATAAGAAGATCCTGTGTAGCTCTGTATAACTCCTGCCTAATTCCTCTTGTTGAAGTTTCCATTACCCCCTTGAAAGAGTTCAGGAATGGTATGCAATACCAGATGGAGAGTTTTTCAGAAGTTATTATCAAATTCAAATGAAACAAACAGTTCCAATACGATTAAAATACCTAGGAAGAATGGATTTTTCAAAAAAACCCCTATTGTTTTATAGAGGTCTGCAAACTGCTGAAGAAATAATTCAGAACATGACCTCCTTGCTTTATTGCACCGTATTTTGCAAAATAAGTAGGATTAGGGATGGACTCAGAACAGCATTTTTCCCTTGATCCTTTTTTTTGTATAATACATATTTAACATGCTTGACTTGAATGGCCTTTTTATGTTAATGGCTCAGAGGCTTTACTGGAATGTTTGCAGGAAGGTATCACTATTGGATTCTGTGGTTATTTTCTTTATATCCATTAAATTGCTGTACTCTTAAATAGTAATAGACAGAGTAGTATCTGAACAAGTTCTTTGTTCAGTGCTCCAATCTTGCTTCTTCCTCATTCTTAGCTGCTTTCTGGGAAACCATTTAAAAACAAACTAAGCCCCTAGAAGGGTAAATGGCAATTAAAGTCAAAATCTTCTAAATGCAAGAATATGTTTCTCTGAATGCCTAACTGATTCAGCCCTTACCCATGTGGTTAACCTCTGTCCACCTGTGTGTTTCACCAGAATATTTTGAATTATGTTCATCTTTGCTGAAATTATAAAAAATATTTCTTTCCTTGTGAAGTAACCATCATGTTGAATACTTTAGAAATTGGTTATATATATATTCATGTGTTATAGATACAAGTTTGCAACAAGTGGTATTTCCTATACATATTTTTAAACTCATAAATCAAGCGATAATGGGAGGGGGAAAAGGGAAAATGTTGAGATAAATCTAGGAAGTAGTACAACTGTTTCAAGGGCTATTTCCCAGCTTCCTGTCTACAAAGGTCAAAGCAGAAGAAGTAATGCCTTTCTTGAAAGTGGAAGTGAACAGTTCCCTTAAATCCTCCTTTCACATTACTATCATTTCTAATTCTAACATATTAGAGGTTGCATCTGTATTTTTAAGAAAAAAAGAGCCAGGAAACAATCTTAAGCACCTATCTGGTTCCTGACCTTACTTAAAATATTCTCACCTTGTTTTATTTCAAACAAGAAAAACTATCTCCCTGTTCTAGCAGCGAGTAGCTTTTGGCTGTGTTGAGGTAACACAGTTGGTGTCACTTGGCCTGATGGTCAGGAGTCATCTCCTTTTACTCAATGGCAGAAATATAGGTATGGTATATAGTATACAGTTATAGGGGATAGAAATAATAAGTGCTGACAAGGACTATCGGAGTCTTTAACAAACACAACAGTAGATGGTCCTCATTAAGGCAACTGACAATACAGATAGAAATTAGCCTGTTGATACAGACTGAGGAACAGTCATAATATTCAGACAGACAATGGTGTTGATAAACCAGCTATGTAGAACTGAAAATTTTAGTGTCCTTAAAGAGAAAAAAAAAAAAGTGTTTTAAAGAGGGATTAAGAAGATTTGGTATTGCTAGGCAGTATTCTTCTATGCCTGAAGAAAAAATATGGAGAGGCATGAGTACAATAATAATTTTTCCTACAGCTATTGAGGAAGTGAAAAGCTTTGGAATTATATAGAGAATAAAACTGTACTTCCTGTTACTAAATCACAGTGTAAATTTAAGAAAGGGCTGAGGAGCAAAGACAATAAGAGATCATGTCTTGATGAGAGAGAGTGAAGAATGAGTCAAGAGATGTAGAGAACAGTGATGTAACTCAAGCTATAGTTGAAGGGAGGTAAGGATATTGATTTTAGCAGAAATATTCCAGATGGTTGTTATGTTACACTGAAAGCTTGTTATGAGTGAAAGGGAACTCATCATGCCTACAGTCCAGTTAAAATGTTATCATTGCAACAAAATTACAATAGACAGTACTAGTAGTACAAGTACGCCGACATCAACACTGCAGTATTCAGTCTACTTGATGTCAATTATCAATTTTAAGTCTTAATACAGAGCACTTCTGTCCACTGAGCCCCAGTAAAATTTAAGAGCTGCACAACAACCAAGGCTCCTCAGTTAACATAAATGATTGCCATTTTAAAAGTGATTACCTAGCTTTGTTAGACCTTTACTATGCATTATATTTTCATAACTACTCTAAAACAGTCTAGACAGAAGTCACTTAACTACTGTTAATAGTTATTACAGCTAAAACAAACTAAATCCCATTTATAGCAGACCCAAGCAAGGTTGAGACCCCGAAATATTAGGTCAGTTAAAAAGTTGTGGTGTTTTAACATGACAATTTAAAAAAATTTTTTTACTTAGGTGGAACATGAGTATATTTTATAGACACAAAGAAATGTCTGGCAGTGATGATAGGAGACTTTCATGAGGGCAGCATTTCTGAGGAGAGACGAATATTAGGCATTGAACCTGAGGAAAGACTCATGATGAATATGCTGATGGAATTGTGGGCCTATGGAGCAGACTAAATGATACTTTCTGCTGCTAATTGAGGAAGAAGGTAATAGAGAAGGTTTGGTTAATAAACTTCCTTAATAAATTAAGTGTTCTTTTTTTTAACAGTGAAGAAAATTTTATTAGAAAATCAGATCCTCATTTCAGTCGAACAAAAGTGGAAAAAACAGGTAGCTTAATGACTTGTTCCAGTAAAGTCAGCTTTAATCTGTGGTTGAGTTTGCCCAAAGACAGTGATGAATTCTTTGACATCAGTTTAAAAAATGTAAGAACATGCTGAACATAGCTGTAATAGAAGAATGAATGGATTAATGAATTAAAGAGTGCACAAAATATCAATAAAATACAGCTAACTGTTTTCAAGCTAATGGATCAATGATATGACTATGAGGTACCAATTTTGCTCTTTGGTTAAACAAAATCATGAGAAATTTCTGATGAGAATTTCAAACCAAGTGCAATTGACAAAAAACTGATTTGGGGAAGCTATTGATTTTTTCTAAATATGAAAACTAGAATTGAAATGAGTTATCTATAATGAGTGATTTTTTTTTCCTTGAGTTTGTACTGTTGGGTTTTGTGGAAATGACACTGCTCCAATATGTACTTGTAACGTATGACCAATTTTTTTCATGTTGAAGATTCAATTGTTAACTAGATTCATGTTCAACTTTAAGTGTGTAGATAATCCTGCTGTCCTCATTAGGTAGATTAGTAAGAACTAGTAATTTGAACATCTTTGAATTTTTTAGCAAAACATTTGAAAATGTTGATTCATCAAAAACTTTCTTGTGGTGATGAAATTTTCCTCGAGAGTGTGTTCAGTGATCCAGACAAGGTGGAATTGAGACAACCAGTCATAGCATTCTGTCGTCCCAGACCAGGGCCTGGAGAACACAGATGCTCCTGAGCTGGCTCCTCCACTGGCTGATTTAGAATACAGACAGTAAATCTGAGTCTTTTTAAGGCTGAGTTATCTCAGACCTACAGCACCCTTTTTTGGTTGGGGATCCATGGTTTTCTTTGCAAAACATAACTTGCTTGGAGACTGCTTTACCTGTGCTAACCTTTTTGATTGCCGCGTCATATGCATATCTGAACACCTTGTCACACATTCCCATCACATCAGTGATATATTTTATAAGAAAGGGGGGATTTAATGCTAGCAGTCTTTTAACAATTCATCTATCAGCTTCTTGATACTTAACTAAGGAACATTTTTCATATGGCTTCAGTTTGTAAGCAGCTTTTCAATCAACTGAGGATTTGTCTATTAATATCACATTGTCTAAACTACTTAGAACAGTTGATGTATGTAGTGGTTTGGTCCAAAATACTCATTACTGTTTATCTGCTGTGAGATAAGAATTAGGAGAAATGCAAAACAGGCACCAAACTTGAAAGAATATAAAGAAGTTTATTAACAGACCTAAAAGAAGAAAAAAATTATACCACCTTCAGAACTCTCCTCCTCCCCCCACCTTCCTCCCTTCTCCCACTGACAATGTGAAAAGACAACCCTTAAGATGTTCAGTCTGTTTACCACTTCCATAATAACCTTGTTCAGTCCATTTAGAAAGAGAAGTCTCTTCTTGCTCATGCTATGAAAACATTATCACAACGAGACAGCCGCCCACTTCCAAATATTGTTCAGTCCATTTAGGAAGAGGAGTCTCTGCCTGCGTGTGAGTCCTTTCCCCCGACTTGCAGCTTTTCCCGCAACTGCTTTCGAGGGTCCACTCTTGAAGATTTTTGGGGTACAATTTTAAGGTTGAGCCGTTCAGAAACAAAAACAGAGGCCCTTCTCCTTCCCTGGGAGCAAAGGGTCTTCATCATCTTCATCGTTAGGACTATCTCTGGGAGCATCTCTAGGAACTGAGGTTTTCTCCTTTCCCATTTGGAGCAAAAGTCCTCATCTGGTTCATCTCTACGGACTGAGGTTTTCTCCTTTCCCGTTTGGAGCAAAAGTCCTCATCTGGTTCATCTCTCCCTGTCCAAACTTCTCATGAAATTACAGCTGCGTCAGCATCTGCCTATCTCAGCGCAGGTGCTTTTGCTCACGAGTTGAACGCTCCACCCCCCATATCTTCATGAAATTACAACAGGATACTCTGATATATCATAGCTTCACAACAGAATTTCAGCTTTAAGCATCTCCTCTCTCTCTTCCCTCAGGTTTTC
>NW_024581106.1:0-226396 GCF_017639235.1 Corvus kubaryi | reverse complement strand
TGGAACAGGTCCATGGCTTCAGGATGGCCGTGGCCCGGCCCGGCCTGGCCCAAGCAGGGCCTGGCCGGGCCCGCTGGCCCCCACACGGGGCCCGCAGCCACCTGTCCCAGCGCCGGAAACGAGAGAGAGCTTGGAGGGGGAGTTTGCCTATTCTTAAATGTGGATCACAGAGGTGATCACAACTTTAAGTGGCTTAGAGAATTGTCCATATTCAAACTGGCCAGCTGATAGGTTCTTTCAGTTCCCAGAGGAAACTGTAAGCACCCCTTAGCAAGGACATCCCTTCCGGGACTATGCTTGCTAACCTATGACAATGTAGTAGATGTAGTATCAAATGCTTTTTTCAAGTTCAAATGCTGACTACATCTGCTGCATTATGTTTAGCAGTTTAGCAGTTTGTATTTTTAATTCCTAAAAAAAGTCAATCAAATTTTAGTGTGACTTCTTTAAAATATTTTATAACCTATCTTTAATTATTTCAACTCCATTCTGATTAATTCTTGTACTTGAATTGATTTTTCTGCTTAATTCTTTTAGTAGATCATTTAATTTCACATGATTTTCAGAGAATAATTTCAATATTTTACTTTGTTACTCTTTGTCTTGAAGTTTATGAGACTGTTTTTAGTCAACTTCTTTTTGGCTCAGGGAAAATGATACAGCTGGATTTAGTTGGTTTTATTCATACTAAGCTGTACCTTTATCATGGTGCAACCTTGCTAACTGAAACACATTTTAGTAATGAAAATGTCTAGAACTTCAGACAGTGCTTTTGACCAGCAATTACATTTCATGAGATGAGACAGGTATCTGAGTATAGAATTTGAGAAGTGGTGTCTCGGACATAGGCTTTCATAGAAAATTTTACTACAACTAGTTTGTTTCTCCTAGATTTCCCATTGAAAATTTTTTCCCATTGACCACATCCCAATTCCTCAACCTCTATATATCTAAATAATACAATATCAAGTCCTTTAGAACAGGCAGAAATGTTTTTGGTAAAAATAATTCTTGAAGTCAAAAAGGTCTTATATTAAGAAGTTGAGATCCTTTCTTGATTTTTTTAATGAGGTCTACTTTCATTCTCTGTGCTGATTAGATGTTTCAGCGTTCTTCATTTTCATATTCTACTTTAGTAAAATTACTACAGGTTTTCCCCATCTCATTGAGAAAAAAAAAGAAAAAAGTGTCAAGCACAAATCATTTTACAGAAGGACATTCAGACCTTGCTTTTGTTTTTGCAGCAGAAGTAATCTGTCTGAAATATAATAAATCACTTCTTTCACCTGCGTGTGTCTATGCATAGCTATGTGTGCTGATTCTCTTCACACTCTTTCACTTAAGAAACAGATGTTACTTGCTCCAACAGGAAGGAAAAGGTGCTAGCAGGCTCACAGAGACCAGCTGGGTATGTAGAGGTTATTATATTCCTGCGACAGTTTATTCTTCACAAGACTGACTTATTGCTTTCCACTTCTCCATGTACAAGACTTCCTGTGGCTGCAGAAATGCACCCCTGTCATAATATAAAGGATCATATCACCCAGCTCTACCTCTTTCCTAGTCTCTAAGTGTTTTCCTCCTAAGGAATAATCCATTTTAAAAATTTAATTCAAGAGACTTTGCAATTACAATTTCAGCCTTTACAGCAATTAGGAGCAGTAAATGACTGTATATTCTTCTGCAGATCGTTTGGATTCTTGTTTTTGCAGTCTGAAAGTCTTTGTCATTGATACCCATGCTTAAGTGTATGTCAGAACACCACTATAAAGCAACCTTCTCTCAGGCAATTTCCCCAGATGACCAGCTAACGTGTTAAAGCTAAACATTCAAAGTGCTCAGGGATGAGAAACTGGGCTGAATTTTCAAACCCTGTTGCATGGACATAGTAAAACTGGGAAAGCAGTTTCATATTTTGTGAAAACTGAATTAAACTGACTTTACAAATATTTTAATTTTACCTGGGTGCAAGAAGAGAGATTTTGCCATGTCTAATTCAGGAGCTAAATAAAAATTAAAAGACTTTGGTAAAGCTTTCCTGTTTAAATTTTACAGTGCCACCCCTTTTCTTAGCTTGCATGTCTTTGCTATGCTGAGTCAGTCTTTTTTTCCTGTCGACAATGAAAGGTTGACAATCTTCCTGAATAGTGCCAAGTCCTGTGTTGCCTATTCTGTGTTGCCAGTAACAGAGACAAAAGTAAATCGAGTCCAAAATTGCTGACATACCCCCTGCAAACCAGTGTTATGCAGAATTTAGGGTGAAAGCCTAATGTGCTAACATCCAGCTGTGATCTGATCAAAGCACTGCTCATTTTAAAGATAGCTTGTGTTTCTAAGAACACTCAGGAACCTTGTGAGTAATAGGAGAATCTAAAAATAAGACATTAAAAATATATGCATGGACTTTCTTTTGTGTTTTGAGGTATATTGTTAGTAACGAACCTCTCAAGTCTTATATCTTTAAAGGAATAAAGTACCCAAAAGAAGTATTGAAACATTTAGGATGAGAAGTTGTGTCCTTGGTACTCAAACAGTGGTAAGAGTTCAGCTCAAAACCAGGAATTTAAAATATCAATGATACTGTATTATAGTGGTATCACAAGATAAGAAAAACTACTCTGTTAAATTTCTCTGTAACTATGTTTACCGATTTCTTCTGGTGGTTTCCTTGTAGACAGAATAGATAGTGAAAAAGTGGAAACAGGCAGGCACTCAGAATGAAGTTATGCATTAATGAAGGGGTGGAATCAAAAGTTGAGATTTATACCAAAACCAAGATGGTTTTGGATTCAACATTTTGCTTTTGGCCTATTTCTCTTTCACAGATGCAGGCCTCTACTTCTTAGTGCATACTATTTTATGTAGTTTGGCATGGGAAAGTGAACATCTGTGCAATACTGTATAGACATATCAAAGTTAGGTGTGGAATTCTGTTTCCAATTCAGACACATTGAGATGTCTAAATTGAGGCATACACAGTGGATATGTTTACATTTTAGTAAGGATCTAAGCTTACATAGGGCTTATGCCGATCTTTAGAAAATCCTATCAATTAAGAGGTGTGTAACTTTTAGCCAGGAAGGTAAAGGCTCATTTGCCCATTTGCTGCTGTCCCATGCACCTTGCGCCAAGGCATCCTGCCTGACCCCCAACTCCTACTCCAGGAAGTGATAGATTCCCATCTGTACTGTGTCTGGTCTCATAGTCCCATAGAGATTTTTTAGGTACCTAAGGCACTAAATGCTGATATGGGGGAAAATGAATCAAATTGTTTGAGTTAATTGAATTCTACCCAAAGAGTGCTGAGCAGTTTTACAGCCAAGAACCCCAATCTAGGTCAGGCCTGCTTTGAGTGAGGTATATGAGGTTGCATCAGATGACCTCCAGATTTCTGAGATTAGAAATAACTTCAGTTGTCCAATTACTCTGAACTGTTTGAAATCTAGTGGGCAGCAGGGATATCTTTAAGTCTATTTGCAAAATGCAGAAAGTAGAATTTTTCTGTGCCTTACTTCTTCCTACCTTTTTCCCATAAAACAAAAATATACTGTTTGATTTCACAGAATCATAGACTCTTAAGGGGTTGGAATGGACATTTATTCAGGTGAAAAGTTAAAAAACTTAAGATACTAGCGGTTTTTTGCTTTCTTTGAAACCTGACTTAGGCAAATACTGAAGAAGTTGATGCAGTTAATTGTATGCACAGATTGTGTTTCCGGGGACAACTTCCACTAGACCAGGTTGCTCAAAGCAGTTTTGATTTATTGAAATTACAGAGACCTCTTTAAAAAAAAAATTCAATTTAGTGCAGTCCCCTATAACGCAGTGCATAGATCTAAACTCCATTCAGTCACTGTCAGGGAGCAAGGGGTTGTCCCAGTATGCTTTGTACTGACAGAATATCATAGCAGACCTGATAGATCTGAGGAACTATAACAAGAGGAAGTCAAATGTTCCTGGAAGAATAGCAGGTGGAAAGAAAAAGAAAAGAATTTAGAAAGTAAATTATAATTTTCTCTTACCACTTCCACTCAGTGTAAGAACAGATGTGAAGCACATGGCTTACAGGATGAAGATTTTGCCAGGACAAAAAAAAAAAAAAGAAAAAAAAAGTCAGGAAAGAAGAATAAAAACATAACTAACTGGAAAAATATGAATAAATTATTGTGATTGTGTTGGATTGGAGACTTGGTCTGTGATTCTTGCCAATGTCTAGGCTAGACCTAGCTAAAGGAGGCCATAGTTTGAAAAAAATAATTATAATACCATGTTTTTATGGGACAATGAAATCTTCCAGAAATCAACTGAATAGTCACTTTCTTTTGTGCTTGAAATAAAACACCTCAATTTTTATAGGTGTCATTTTCCCAGTGAATACCTCTAAACAATCTGGGCTCTGCCCATCAGGATCTTTGATAATGAGAATTTTTTTTGTAAAACAATCAGCACATTAACTCCTGCACAACCCAAACCCTCTTTTAACATGTGGATATCATCATCTCAGTTGCCATTCTTCAGAGATTCCCTAGGGGCTGGACTTCCAGGAACAGCATTGCACAGCAGAAGCATTTTTTCTGGAGTGAAACAATTGTCCAATTTGATTTCAAGCTAGGTGAAATGTTGGTTGACACTGTGATGCTGTTCCTGCAAATTTCATACTGCCTTCAGTAATGTTATAAAAAGTACTTTGGCAGGTAACACCACTAGTTCACTAGCCAAGATAGATTGCATCTAGAAGAACATCTCCCTCTTCAGCAAAAATATGATCACAATAATTTTGTGGTGGATTTATTCTTCCATGTGTTTTTTTCATCTTCATTAAAAAAAAAAAAGGAAAAAAGAAGAAAAAAAAGAGAGTCGAAAACAGACTGACTAAAAATGTAAAAAATATTTTTGTCTTCTGTGTTTACTTGCTACATTATATTTTAGATTATTTCCTTGTTCATATGAAAACCACATGAAACCTAAGCAAATACCTTTTATTGTAGGATGTTTACCACCCTTAATTATTTATGCTAAAGGGGAAAACAACACATTTTACAGAGCCATTCAGTTAAGGCTTCATACCTCTCTTGCATTAAGAATATATTCTTCATTCTGGATTTTCTGGAATCCTTCCCTACTTCTCATCTCTGCAGGAAGGACAAGGTGGTTGAAGTCCGTACCATATCTACTAGCTATTCATGCTGAAAAATCCTGTATTGCCTCTAATACACCTGACAGTGAAGAAAGCAGGAGAAAACTCTCATCTTTTTGTAATATCAATTTAACTACGTGAAACTGGTTGCAGCTGCATGAAACTGTCTTTATGTGACTCTGATAGTAATGACCGTAGTAAAGACATCGGAAGGTTTTTTAAGCACTGGTACTTACGAGGTCATGAAAGCATCTGAAAAGGAAATCGAACAAAGCATATGAATAATAGGAAGTAAACTTCATTTCACAGAAGAAGCTTAAAAATAAGCTAGTTTTCATTTACAGAATGAGAAAGAAAATCAATTGTACTTCCTAGGAATATTCTCTTGTTGCCCCAAACTTTTGTAGGCAGAAGCAGAGTATTGTGTTTTGACAGCAAAGTAGTAATTGTTTTGCAACAGGCTTTCAGAGCAAATTTTATCCTACAATTTGCCAAATATGATTTTAATTGCTTTCAGCAGAACCCCCCAAAAATACAAAGAACTCTTGCAATCCACAGTGATCAAGGGACAATACTCACATGATGTAAATCAGAGCAGAAAAAGGCCTATGCAGGTAGATGTGTTTCCATCTGATAATGAATCACGTTGTCTAGAAGCTGTGTCTGAACCATGCTGTGGGTAAGAACCCACCCAACCAAAGATATGGACTATATGACTTTTAGGTTTTTTATAATTTTCTTTTCCTTAGTTTCAGGAAGGACCTCAAAAGGAAGGTTACATAGAAAGGAACATAAAACATATAAAAGTTTGGGTGTTGCTTCTAGGAATCTCCAATGCTGAGTTAAAAAATGATCTATCAAAGAAAAACAAAGAGCCAGGAACATCAGTGTGGGATTTGGGACAACCAGCCTGCTGAGGGACAAAGTCTAAGCTAAACAGCAGGAAGCACTAAGGAAAAGCGTGTTTGAACCAAATTTTCACCTAGACTCAGGTGCTTTTTACCAAACAGTAGAAATCAGGATTCACGGTTTAAGTTATCTGCTTGTTCGTGCAACAGTTAAACACTATGGTTAGTAATTATAATTACTATAATGGATGTTCAGGTAATGTAATGAGAAAACTGTAAATATTGATTTTTTTGTTTTTCTTTTCAGGGAAACAAATCTTTCACACTTCCACAATTAAGTTTAGAAATATCTGACACCCAGAGACCACATAATTGCACTGTTTGTCTCAAAGATTTTTTCCTTTCTTACTATCCAAAATGGTTTTTTCCTCATAGCCTTAGAATCTTGGTTTCAAATCCCATCTTCCGCAAATATTTTTTAGTATCTTGAATAAGAAAATAAACAACAAAGAGACAAGGAATGTACTTTTTACTTTCTTTTATTACAGAAATATGCAGCAATAACAGACCTAGTCAGTACTTGCACAGAAAGACAAAATCAGAATTTTTAGCAATCTTTGAGAAAAGAAATCTCCAAAGAAAAAGTGAATAATAAAGAGCAAAGAATAAAAAGTATATAAGTATTTAAGTCAATAAACAATTGTTCACAGACATTTCTAAAATTTTTTATTCTCAAGCCTAGAAGAGAGATTTCATTTGAGTTTTTAAATATCAGGATCAAATTACGATGGACAACTGACAAAGGTGTATTTCTTCATTTTATAGTGTTCTTTTAAAATTGAGCTCCATTCTGTCAGAGTTAAAGCAGTTATGATGCTAATGATAGTTTCAAATCAATAAAATGCTAAAGGAAATGGTCAGATTAGCAGCACAAAATATTCCATAGTGGTTCAGTATAGAAACCCAGTGCAAAGAATAATTTTGTCTCTATTTGAAGGATCAAGAACTCCCTCTTAATTCTCATTTTGTCACTTATAAAAGTTTCCAGTTTTTCTCATTTAGAAGGTGTGCCTGACCTGCTGATACCAAAGACCTTATAAATGTTACTAAATTTGCAGTTATATCCTAAACCAGGAATTATCTCTGGTTTTTGTTCATGTTAATCTGCACGGACCAGTTAACCTTGGTGAAGCATACCAAACTTTTCCACGCTAAGGATCTGGCCCTATTTAGCAGGACTATATAATAAAATTTTTGTACAACTTTCACCCAGACTCATAAAAGCTGGTAATGTCTTGCATAGAAAAACAAAAGCTTTGATGTCCTGTGGAAATTATTATGAAGCAAAAAACACAAGACGTGGTTTAAAGTAACCTCTGAGTTCATGGCCTCGCATGGTTGGTTGACTTACAAGGATCAAAGGTATGAAATAAGAAATAATTTCCATTAGAGGAGAACACTCTACTTGTCTGTAACATAGGGTCAAATGAGGCCTTGATTTTTATCCTGACAGCAATGAAACAAGAGAATAATTGTTTTTATGATAAAGAACATCACTGTGGAGGATGAATAGAATCTGGAATTTATTTCATTGTCCTTTGCCAATAATACATCCGTTAACTATGGGAAGCACATTTCTATGCTGCAGAGATTAAAAACATTCTAACCAAAAGCAGCTGCCAACCAGTTGCAAATCACATCTTTCATAACTATACTAATTCAGCTTGAAATCCTGGTGACTTATTTCTGAAGTATTTGACTTTAAAATAAATGTCCATTTTATTCAACAAAACAGAAATATATTATGTTGTTGCAAAACTGACAAGCATACTGAAACACTTGCTACATCTCCAGATTGTAATAGGACATTGTGTCGCCACATTGAGTTCTCATGACCACATCAAATCTGCCTTCTGTGGTATGGCTCAACTTTCTTCATCATGATGAGTTGAATGCAAAGCCTATTTTCTCTTCAAAGAGTTTGATGTCTTGGGGCTATGGTTTTAGGAAGAGAGCTATGACACAAAGAAACTGTCTAGAAAAGAGATATGCTATGGAGTAAAAGGTGGTTATCCCAAAGTTTAAGATGAGTTCCCAAGGAACAAAGGGCTACTGTACTTCTTGCTACAGTCTATGAACTGTCTTTTCCAATTTAAGCACCTATCATTCAGGGTATACTGCAAAATGAGATCGAAAAAAGGAGAAATTTTATTACTTTGGTAATGCAGGAAGTACAAGAACCCATAAAAAATCATTTAATGACTCCTGCAAAAATGACTGACTTTCAGATGACACATGGAATTGGAGCAGCAAAAAAATAATCAGGCTTATTTGAAAAAGATGTGTCTTGAGATTTCCAAACCATTTAAGATTGGCCTAACTCCACAGCCATGAAAGTTGATTGAATACCCTCTTAGATTGTAACTTCACTGGCATCATCTAGAATATTTTTAACAGAGGTCATTAACAACAGATTCATATTTCAAAAATAGTCTGCCATTTTGTAATCTTTAGTAGTTTCGAAAAGAAGAAGTCAAATGATTTTGGCATTCTCAGCAATAAATGGAATGAGACAGTGTGGTCAAATTTTCAGAGCATTATGAGCTTGCTCATATTTTCTTCCAGTAAAATCAGATATGCTTTTTCAAAAATCTTAAGAAATTAAGGGAAGAAAAAGTAAAAATTAAGAATCATTACCCCTTTCCACTTCTATTCTGTAAAGTATATTTTAAAGGGGGATTTGCCTCTCAGTAGTAATATTTTTTTTTAATTAATTCGATAGATGAAGAAAGCAATTGGAAATACACCGTCAACTATTTTCATCTCTTACCCTGAAAGCATATGTTGTGACTTATATAAAAACATAACGCATCATGCAAAAATTCTGTCATCAACTTTGTTTCTTTAATTTAACTTTCAGTCTCCTCAAAGTGGTATAAAACAATCACACCTGAAACAGTAACTCCACTTAAAGAAAAAGAAGAGAATTCATTGCATTTATTTTCAGAAACCTCCTTGGATTTGGCATAGCAAACACTGAATTGGAGTCTGTAAGTCTGGCTGGATTCAAGCTGAGTTCTTTCTGATCCATATTGTCCAGGGAATTTTGTAGCACCTGAGTTGTTGGAAAGACACAGAATTCAAGTTCATCAGTATTTTGGAAAATGGATAGCTAACTTTACATTCATTGAGATACATTATATTTTAGAAGGCATGTCTCACTCTTCATGGAATCGTAGCACGATTTGGGTTGGAAGGAATCTTTAAAGACCGTCTAGACCAATCCAGTTGCTAAGGACAGGGATACCTTTCACTAGATCAGGTTTCTTAAAGCCCCATTCAACCCAGTCTTAAATTCTTCCAGTGATTGTGCATCCACAACTTATTTTGGCAAGTTGTTCCTACCACTTATTGCCCTCATCATAAAATATTTCCTCATTATGTCCAATATAAACCTACCTTCTTTCAGCGAGAAGCACTGCTCCTTGTTCTGTCACTACTGGTAAAGTCTATCTCCATCTACAGAAATCAGTACCAGCATGGGTATGGTGGCCTGTGCATTTCTACTTCTCTGGCATGTAATAGAACTGTTATTCCTTTTACTGCCAGATCATGCCGGGATATTTCTTCTTTCCTACCTCCTTATCTAGTCTTCTGTTGAAATATGCAATTTTTTCTATATGATTTCTGTGACTAGTTTTTCTGCTTCCTGTGTTCCACTTGAATGCTTCATTTCTAATTTTTTTAAAAAATAATTTTGGTTCTTTTCTTTTGAAAAAGGGTACAAGCCACTGTATATCTGACTTATTCTCCCTTATCCTTAACCCAGTCTTGATTAGAACATTAAGTGGGACATAGTCCAAAAATATGCATCTGGTATATTTTTTAATTTTGGCTCAGCTATCTGACCAGAAGTTGAAGAATGGAAGGATTGAAGCCATCTGGCAGAAGCAGTGCGAGGAGATACTGCTGTTTAATTTTTTAATGACTCCCTCTCAGCTTTGCAAACCACTTCATTTAAGTTCCTCTTGCAGCTGTGGCTAGATCTTTGGCTTCTTATCTCCTTACACCACAGAAAAGGAAGTACAAACTCATTAATTATGAAATAACACTATTATTGATTTTTTATATTTATAGCCTCTTTTCATATCTGGTTACATCAAATTGTATGCAGGGAATGAGAGCATTCTCTTGTATATGACTATTTTATTGAATATAGTTTTCATCTTAATCGTGGACCTCTAATGAAATCTAAAATATAGACCAGAATCAGTTGAATATTAACTAATTATTTAAAGAGGATTATCTTTAAAATGAATAATTAAAATGTTTGTTACTTCTGTATACCAGGAACAGAGAAATTTCATTACTAAAATTTACTTCTGCATTAACTTGACTGTGTTCATTTAATGAATGATTTCAACAAGCAGTAGAACAAGTAGAATAAATAGAGTGATATTCAGCTGCTATGTCGAAGAAATGAAGCTCAGTTTTGCTTTTACTTAAACCTCTAAAATATTGCAGTCAACAGAGTTCCACTGACTTAGTGTTAATCTAAACTAATAACACCTCCCAGAGTCTACTCTGTTCGTGGAGGATCAGCTAAAGAAATATTCTATCTAACCTAAATCTAACTGTTCCCACTGAAATTAATTGTGGTATTGGAAGAGTGCGGGTACGATTAATTTCAATGGATTACCGCTAGAAAATATGTTAATATGTTGACTTTTCTAAATGTAAGCTTGTTGTCTCATTTGAGACACAGCACAGATGTTATCAAGATATCCACACTTGGCCAACAAAAATATGGGAAAGAGAAATATCTCTGCCCTTCCAGAAGAGCAGATGGTAGCTCAACAGTGTATCCAAAAGTGGATAACGACACTAGATACTTATGCCTGAAGTAGCCCAAATTAATATCCCTGTCCCAGTGAAGGCAGGCTCATCTTCACTGAACGATTCATCTGAGACAAAGATGATCCTGCCTCCCTTCACTGATGCTGGTGGAACCAGAAGGAGTACCTTGGCCAAGATGGACAGCTCTGAAAGACCTGAAGCTAATCAAGATCATTCTTCCTTTAATTGACTTCACATCATTTAGTGGTAATAGGCATAAATAAATGCTACCAAGATAAAATGGTACATTTAGCCCTTTTTTTTCCCACTTAGAAACAGGTTTTGGTCCAAGGTATGACTAAAATTAATGATGTCCCTATATTAATGTAGAAAAAAGTGAGCAGACTCTTGTATTAAGAGTAGGAGAGAAATAGAAATATGGTTGGTGATGAAAAAAAGAGATGAAAAAAATCTCTTTTGTTGTCTTTAATGTACTGTGAAAAAGCAGTGGCACATATCTTTCATCATTCATATTGAGGCCAATGATGCCTTTGCTGTCTATTTTATGGAGAGAATGATCTAATCTTGATTTTTTTGCACAAAATATAAATATTAGTTAGTCATCAAAAGCTATGCAACATATACCTAGAAAATTTCCATGGAAGTAGAAATAAACTTTTATAACTTAAGGCACAGATAGTTCTTGCAGGTCATCTGGCAAAACACCTGAACTTAGAAAAAGAAGCAGGAAAGACAAAGACACCAAAAAAAAGAGAGACAGAAAGAAAAAGGGAAGCCTGTTTTTAATCTCCATGCCTGTCATTTACTTCTTTCACACAAAAAGTATGGGACACAGGTGGCTGAATGTCAAAGATCGTACCCTGTCTGCATGCTTCATAAGGCATGGGACAAATATATGAAGCAGGCTGGGCGAACAGAAAAATCACAAGAAATTGGTGCATTTTTAGTGACCCAGGTCAAAGGTTGCACTGCTTTTGGTGTTTTACAAATGTTTGACAGATTAAATGCCCACCTCCCATGGTTAGCAAATAAGCCATGCAAGTAAGAGTACTCATAAGAAATAAAACTCCATTCAGTGTCCTTATTGTGAGGGTTCAGGGTCAACTAGCCTATGTAGCACGTGTATGCTCTCAGTACAACATGCACACTCCTGAATTATGTTGGATTTTGGAAAACACACATTAAAATAATTTGGTCATGGTAAATTAACACCCTGGTTAAGGATTAAAAAGGGATCTCAAAATGGATTAATTAAATCTCAAAAAGTATTAGAAGTAGGCACATAGGATACTTAGATACCATTATCAAAAAAGATGATAATTGTATCATTTCCTATATACATATTTGGCTCCTGGATAACTTTCTTGAGTAAAAGTCTATTTAGTGCCATTTCTGCTTTGCATTGCAATGGAAATAAGTAAGAATAGTATGGAGACTGAAAGCCCATGAAGTTTCAACACGTCATAGTCCACAGATCTATAACAATATTTTTCAATTTCTTGTCAAGGCAGCATTGTATTGATCCTTGTTCCCAGTAGTCATCAGTCTGACATGTAAGGTAAATTGTTGTGATTGTTTGAAATAACATATTTTCAAATAGTGGCAGCCCATGAAGTTCTTGGTAGGCCCATGAGAGTATTGTAAGTGCACTTGAGGATCAATGAACTGTATATAAACTGTTTGTACAAATATTGATCCTTATGTGCATCTGTTCTGTGGCAAAGTATCATTTCAGAAGAGATTGTCTTAGTGATGTTACAGTGACTCTGAGATTTTGTGGTTTTCTATGTCAGGTCTTTCTTCCTTTTGGCAATTTCTCAAGGTAGAAAGGATCTGTTTTGCTTCATGATTTTTTTCTGTATGAATGGCTATTAGAATTATCTTGTCCAAGAATCCACACTGTTTTACATCTTCTGAATCTATGGTCCTTACTTTAAAAATGCTTCTCAAAGTAAGTTTTTCATTTGTTCTCTGTCCCTGAAGATTTCCTTAGGTAACTCAGGAGGGGATCAGGATTGGACAGGATTATATGCTAGCACAGAAAAAGTGTGATTTGAGGCCAGATTTGATTATGTCTATGGAATACTTTCATTCTATTACTGAAGATTTTGTTTTATTTTCCAAAAAAAAGCAAGGTTTACAAGGTCATACTTACTCTCTTTATTTTTTATTCTCTTAATCTGTCTCATTCTCTTCTTTCTTCCTTAAACCAAACAAATTGTAACAGATTTCAGTCAAATTGTACATAACGGAGTGGTCTCTCAGACGAAGATGTTTCTTTAAGTAATACAGAGCTAAAGTGATGATTAGACATGTTGATGACTGTGGGTTGTTGCTTTCTGCAGCTAAGTCTCCCTGTCACTGAATACCAAAGAAGCCACATGGAGGAGCAAATTTCCCCATAAAGTTTCAATCAAAGCTTGCAGTCAACCATAAGAAGCGAAACCATAGAAAATCAGCCTTCACGAGTTCTGGTGCTCAAAGAACTTCTTGTGCCACTAAAAATGATTGAGGTTTTTTTCTTTGCAATAGAGGTGTTCTTATCAGGGCTTACTTAATTTGACTGAATTGCACTGAAAGATATCTCAACTGGTTTTTCAACTTTCTCTGAATTACTTAATGCATTTCTGCAGCATTTTGCTCCTAAGAAACATGTTTTTTGGATTCATGTTTTGAGTATTGAAAATTCTGAAAACTTTCTAAGCGGAAGTTGCAACAAAGGAGAAATGTGAGTGTGTCCTCTCTGTAACTTCAATATGTTCTCCATGTCAGATGAATCCCATGCTTATGTCTATGCTACATGGAAAATTGTAAATGAAATAAGTTTAACCTCATAAATATACTCCAGATATTATTTCAAGATCATGTCACTTTTTACAGCTGTCACTGACAACTTTTTCAAGAAGGATCTTCAGAAAGAGCAATGGCTTGTGAAGCAGCAAGTTTCAAAATCAGGTAACCTTAGGTAACTGGCTACTGAGAAAAGAATAAGGTTTACTATAGTAAGAAGACTGGATAACTGCTATTATTTTTTCTCCATACCCTACCTGTTGGTTGAAATACACAGAAGTAATTTTATATTTTTTTTAGCTACAGACTTTATGAAAGAGAAAATGCATATTCACACCACTCAGAACAGGGGGTTGGGCACATCTTCCTGAATTTTTGTGTTTGTGTATATGTTTGATGCATATGTGATGTGTACATATATATATATATATGCCTTTTATGTGCATAAACTACGTGAAATTTCAGAATAATTAAACAGATAACAAAGAAACTGAAGGCTATTTACCTTACTGAAGTCTCCTTTTTAGGGCATACATTGTGGCTTTATTTGGAAAAAACTATGTGTTCTGTTCCTTCCCCTAATTTTGCATGTGCATGCATGGGAGGGTTGAGATTTCTGTACTGGGCAGATGAATAGGTTGTACTACATTTGAATGTAAATCTTTTGGCAAAAGGAGTGCAGAACTGCAGCATTTCCTCTTGTTGTCAGATATATTTGCTGCTTCTTTTCAGGGACTGACATGGAATGACTGACTCACTGAGACTCTGGGCCTCAAGTCCAGGTGTGAAAAAAGTAAGATTTCACAGGTGCCTCTCCCTGTTTCCACATTTTTTATGCTATGCATAGACCACATACAGCCCCTCAGAAGGCAGCAGCCACACACCAGACCCACTCTCAGAGAGCTGCTCCTAACAGCCATTCTGCTTGGCTTAGCTAAGCATCCTCCTGCCTAAGTGAACTGTGAAATCACCTTTACACTTGACAGCAGAATAACAGCTTTCAACAAGCTGGAAATTCTGGATAATCACATGCAACATCTAGGCTGACCAGCAGTTCCATGGCTTTGACTGTTGTAAAGCCCTGTTGTCCTCATCGCTCATGGTGCAGACGTGGTCAGAACATGGTACATCTGCCTCTCGGCATGCTTCCTTGGATCTTCTTTTTATTGAAAGGAGTAAGAGAAGCTGTTATATGTACCTTGAATCCTCTCCGGTATAAAGTTGGGATTCATGGGATGCTACAGTGGCCATTTGAACTCAAAAGTTTGGAAGTGCTCTGGTTCATGTTTTAGCCCAGCCTTTCTATCCCTCCCTCCTTCCAGGTTCACTTTTCCCAAGTAGCTGATCTGCTGCCTGGTTTACGTACATTTCCGAGGTAGCAGGATCTCCTGCCAGTCCTGGAGACAGAATATCAACCTGAATGGGCCATGGATCTAAACCTATGAGATATTTTTATATTCTTCTGCTAAAAACTTGTGGAAACTGCTGTAGCTGGGTGAGTTAGATATGTATTCTATGTAATAGAATTTTAAGACAACTTTGTGTGAAGGGTTTGAAAGATACTTTTGAGGCAAATCTTCTTCTAGATGACTGTTTCACCCCTCAATCAAAAGTAGCTTCCGAAAATTATATTACAAATGAAAACACTCCCCCACCCAGTTTAATTCTTGATACATCTCTAGCTCCAGAATTCCTCTCTCTTGTTGCTCTTTTTATCTTTGATTTGAAACAATATAACAAATTCAAATACACTAAGATTCAAAGCAATTTAAATCCAAAGGTCTGGAAGTGAATATAAATAACATACTATAATAACATACTATGTGATTCTTCAAGCAGCGGGAATGATCACTGATCCATATTGCAAGACAGAAAAGTTTCATGCTAGGCTGAAAAAGAGAAATCCAAGGGGACAAGACCACTCCCATATTTTAAAGGCTGTGGCCTCTCCTGGATACAGAACTGCAAAAAGGAATGCAAAAGAGGGCAATTGCAAATCTGTGACATTCTCCAAACATAGAACGAGTGATATGTCTTAAGATAAAATAGCTGTGTGGAAGGTTATGCTAGAATGCAATGCCCTCACCTTTGAAAGTATATATGTAAGAGAAAAAGCTTTTCAAATGTGTCCTTTTTAAGGAGTCTCTCATTTTCAGAAGCAGTATATGGAGCTCACATTGATGCCATGAAGATTTTTGCCTTTTCTTTTATACCCGTGTTATACCCCTGTTATACCTTTTTACAGCTTCTGTATTCCTAGTGCTTTTTGCTTACATTCTTAGACTTGTTTGTTAAGCTAAGAGACTAAACATTTTAGAGGCTTCGTAGCCAGGGATCAGTGTGCCCCAGACCCCAAGGTCCTCTCCAGAACATATTCTGTAAACCAAGATAGAACCATCCAGGGGAAGGTTCCTTGGGGAGGAGGGGCTCACTTGCACCTCTCATTGGGGAATCTTTGATAGATATGCTAATTAGAAAAGCCTATAATGTTATACCCAATGTTGGGGGGACACGGAAACACACGGGAGGAGAGAGACACAGAGACACAGGGAAAGACTCGGTGGGGTACATCTTGATGCATATGACCTGGACGTGTACACCTAAGGATCCTTAAGAATAAATACCAAGGTAAAATCCCTTTTCCCCTTCTAACCGTGTATGCCTCTTGATTTTAAGACCAGGAAAAGGCATCAACATAGAAAGAAGTATTGCCAATATAAACACATCTTTTCTCTTATATAAAAGCCAAAGAGAAAATTATTCACATAAAAACCAAATAAATCAATAGTGTTTTCATTTACTACTGAGTTTGAGGGGTTTCTTCTGAAATTTTTATATGTACGTATACTTGTGTGCTTGAACATATATGCATATACATATCTATTTGTGCATATCTGAAAGGAGGGATGATATATTATGTGATTAATATTTGAGTGATAGTGAAACAAAGTTATCCCACCGTGGCTTGAGAATTGTGCATTTCAGTGAACTGGTGATAAATTACAAATTTTTCTTTCTATAAACACACATACACATACTTGTCAGGTTAAAACAAAAAAGGTTGACTGAAAGTCAGCAGGTCAAACCTTCTCCCAAGAGCTGGACCTACTTAGACTGGGTTGTTCTGGACCACGTACAATCAAGTTCTAAATACCTCCAGTGACAGATATTTCAAAATTTCTTCAGACAACTTGTTTGAAAACTCTTTCTGTGAATTAAAAAATTCCTTACATTTAATTAAAATTTCTGTTGTTCCAGCCTGTGTTGTTTTCTTCCTCTTCTGTTGATGTGAGCTTCTGAGAAGAATCTGTCTCCATCTTCTTTCCATACCCTCACATGGTAGTTGCAGACAGACAAGGTCTCTCGTGACCTTGGTCTTCTCCAGGCTGAACAGGCCCCATTCTCTCTGTCCTTCTACAACCCATTCCTGACTACCTAGCTGTCCCACTCCACTCTAGTATGTCCAGGTCTTTCCTAAAACTGGGATGCCAGCTAGACACAGTACTGAAACTCTCTCTGCAGCAGGGCACTCTGATAGCTTGTGTTCAACTGCTTGTTCACCAGGACTACTAAGTGGTTTTATTCGAAACTGCTTTCTAGCTGTTCTGCCTCTCCAGACTGAGGATCCTGCATTTTCTTTTATTAAATTTTATGAGGCTCCTGTTAGATTGTTTCTGCAGCCTGTTCAATTCTTTCTGAAAAAAAAGCCCTGAACTCCAGCATATCAGGTTCTTCTCCTGCAATGTGATATCTGCGAATAATCTCTTAAAAATCAGTGAAATAATTTTGGTTTAGTTCAACACACTAATGGTTCCATCATCTTTTTTAATGACTATGTATTTCTACTCTATTCTAGGTAATCAGGGGCTGCAAATACAAATTCAACACTTTTCCATGGTGGATGTCAGTTTGTGGTAACAGTGGAAGAAGCAATAGTGCTACTGATTAATAAATCAATCAAAAAATAGTAGCTGTTTATAATATAAAAAAGAAAAATTCCAATCTCAAGTACCTAGAAGAAGAGGAAGTTCTCATATGCTCATGATCTCAAGCAGTAAAATGCAGGATGTGAAAAACCTAGATTCAGATCACCCCTCTGCATGAGTTGTTTCGATAAATGCTTGCCCTTAAACTAACATAAAAGGCCTCTTGCAGTGTCTCCTATTGACACAGTTCCATTGCATATACTCAGTTAAATATTTACCGGAGAGAGGTGGTCATGTGTTTTCATCTCCTGAGCAAGTGTCCTGCCTAGAGGACTGGAGAGCTAATCTTGTTTTCCATCTCAATCACATTTTGAGCATTTTATCTGAAGTGGAGCAATGTCAACAGGAAAGGTTGAAATAAGTGTCCTAAGAATGTCTTGTAGTCTTACAGTTCACACCTTTGTCTAATTCAGAATGGGGACTGAAACAGCATAAATAACCTTTCAGGTAAATTGCCTAATCATCAAGTACTTTCAAATGTCTCCCTCAATCTCTCTGCCTGGAGTAACTTTTTATAAATTGCTTAAATACAGATTGAGGTTACATATAATAGAATGACTCTCTTACCTGACAGTTGGGATATTTTCAAGCTGAGAGATTGCTATTCAAACCTCATTGGGCAAAGGAAGAACTGAGGTGATGAATAAGATATTTCATAGTGTTCATTTTATCACAGTTAAGAAAAAAATAAATATATTAAAGCTCATTTATTTCAGAAAAATAAATTATCATGTGTAAACCATGTGCTCCCTGAAAAAAAACAGGTTTTGTCATATATTTACTGTCAGAACATAAACCTGTCACATAAATGTTTTTCCACAGGTGTAAGTGCCTCATACCCAATTACTTCACATCATGAAGTTAGATTTACTCTGCCTCACGCGAGAAGCTAGAACTGTATTTCTTGACCAGAAATATTTTCGGTTTCAGTCTTAAACTGGCACCTTAGAATTTTTTCTGGGTCAATGCAAATTGAATGATTACAGGAGATTATGATAGGGAAACAAATCTCCAAAAGAAACTTTGTGGATGTTGTGTACTCTATCATTTTTGAAAAAGGCCTTGGAGTTTTCCGTGCCTCTCGTGTTATTAGCAGTACCAGATTAGTGGTTTTGTCTGCAAGCCAGGCTATAAATCATCATCAGTGTTAGGCATGATATTCACTATTAATGCCTTGTTTTCCCTACTGAAATATCTTTTTGTGCTTATTTTCTCTTGATCCTTGGCATTCTGCTGACCATCAATCAAAAGAACAAGCTGGACATTCCTCTCTGTCTTGCCTCAGTGAACCCCTGATTTTCTTGAACATTAACCACTCTCTGGAATGTACATTTACTGTCGGCATCTTTAGGCCCCCATATTCCCCTCCCCTGGCTACAGTCACTTCCTGGCACCAAGTTGCAAAGCAATGTTTCCCATATACTGAATGAAGAGCATGTCATAGGGTGTTTGACATGGTCTGGGAGCCCACAGAAAACCACTGATGCACAAACCACTTTTATTCCACAAGACTGTGGGAGCCCAGAGGAATAAGCAGCCTTTCTGCTAGGGTGAGCACACCTCACACACACAAACCCAATATTCCTGCTTTTACTGTTTAATAGGTTTCATATTCATGCAGAAAAGGATTGTAGGCTGATGTTTATCAAAAGTTCTATCTTAAGAGAATTTTTCTTGAAATGTGTGATTTCAAAAGCTTGATTTCATGCACCAGCTGTTCTCTGTCTTTACAAAAATGCAGTGTTTACTGGAGTGAGTAACAGTCTTCATTCATTATTCAGGAGCACAGAAGTTTTGCCTTTTTCTTGAGCTGCTGCAAAACCCTTCAAAGGGAAGGAAAAGGAAAATGGTTCAACATAAGTTCAGTTAGATGGTTGAATAATTTGTAGTGGTATTTCCAAAAAGGCTGCTAGTTCAAATACTTTCTTTTATAAAACATATTTGTCAATAGGCCTCTTTTCCTTATTGGACGTCTTGATTTTGGTTGGGCTGAAAGCTAATGCGTATTTTACCATTTTGCTTTGAGAAGGGAAAAATGCATACATAAACTAGATCAGTCTGCAGCTTTATCATAGTCATGTCCTTTAGCACTAAAACAAACCAACTTTGCTAAGCAAGAGGCTGTGAAAAGTTGAAGAGATTCATTTTTCTAAGCCTTCTAGAGTCACTCATGATACTTCCTTGTCCATACTGTATCAATACAGTCACAGTAGTTCTGATAAAGATTTATACCTTGATACTAAATGTAGTCTGTGGCTCTTTGTATGTATATTTTATTACAGTATTGCAATCTAATGAATTGACTTTCATATATAATTAATTTGGCATGATTTAGCTAACAGCAATAAATGCTCCAGTACTAGAAAAGTCGTGGCACTTCTTGCTCAGAAAGATCTAGCTATCCAATGAAGTGCAACTTAGCTAAAACATAGTTGAATTATGTAAAAAAACAAAAACAAAACCCCCAAACCAACAAACCCCTGAAATTAATTAGAATTAAGGACTGAAATAACTTTTGTTAGACAAATGGCAATAGTAGAGAGGGAAGCTGGACAATGAACCAGATGAGTTACCACTACCAGTCCTGAAGTTTATCACCTACCATTTGACAACCAGACATAGTGGTACCTTCTAGATGCTTTGTTCCACTCTGGAAATGCAAAATAGCTATAAACCTGGCTTAGCTAACCTGTAAAGCTAAGTTTATGACTATGTAGCCTTGGCAGAATTTTAAGTAGCAGCTGTCATGTAGCTATGAGATTGATCTGTGCCTCCTAGGCCCTTATCTCTCACATTTTGTGATTTTTGGAAAGAATGGAAAGGTGTGTGTAATTCTACTAGAGAAATCTGACATACACTTGTGGCAGGAGCTAGGGACTTGAATTAGCCCATATATGAAAGTCAGAATGTGGCCTTAGTGGCTTGCAATTTAGAGTGGGATTTCTATCTTCCAAATTTAGATATCTAAGCATTGAAATCTGAGCTCATCTCCTTTGGGTTTCTTGTGTAGTGAGTGGAGAGAAATAAGCAGAGGTTGTTCTTATAACTCTAAGTCTCTATTTTAGTTCAAGCTGAATTGCCTTTTAGATTGCCTCTTACATGGAGCTTATATAAATGTATTGGACTTAAAATTCTAATTTTTAGGTACCTGAATTTTAGATTCACTGTCTTAGTGACACACACATTTACTGAACAGAAAAGCCATTAAATGGGAGGCACTAAGCTGGATGAACTGCAAGGTCCTCTTGCAAGGGCAAATGTTTTGCACCACAAGATTTTTCTATTTTCTTCTCTTTTCTCCTGACTGAGGAGATTTCATCCATAGAACAGACAGTGTAATTCCTCAATCCTTCATCTCCATCTGTATCAGTCCTACTGAGAAGACCTGCCTCTCTGTTCCTAACAGGCTTTGAGAAACAACTGAGAATCAGGAAGTTCTTCTTAGATAGATATACTTATTTAAAGGGTTGATATATTTAAAAAATATTTTTTAATATTTTTAATATTATCCTTTTCCTCCTTCATCATATTTTTCTTTTTATGGTGACTCATAGCCTCCTGCTCTAAAATCACTGTTTTCAGTGATAATACATTAAAAAATATCTCTCATATATTTTAAAAAGCTATATTAATAGCAGAAGATAAAAGAATGACCTAAATTCTTTTAAATTCACGGAGCTTTGTCATCATTAATAAAGAAGGTTTGTACAGATTACATTTTCTTTTAAATCCAGTTTAATTGGAGAAAGTTGACTGCTGTTAAAGGTCTTGGGGGTTTTTTGAGCCTAGGAAAGACCATAAGAATAAAATTTCCAAGAACTTCTAGGCAAACTTATTTCCATATAAACCAGATGCATATTCTTTCTTATATCACAGATTCATCAACCTATTTGAATGTAGACAAAAGATTAAACCAGCCAAATTAGGTAGCATTGACTTTTGGGATTTTTTCCATTGCATGAAGTTGGTGATGAAAACCTTATGTACTCTTTTATAAAAGCCTCCATGTTTCTTTAGTTTTCTGTAAAAAAAGGTCTTGCTAAAGAGAAATAAATGGAAGGAGGGCATTGTCTGCTCTGCCCTGCACTGGTGTGGCCTCACCTAGAATACTGTGTGCACTTCCGGGTACCACAATATAAGAAAGATATTCAGCTATAAGAGAGCATCCAAAGGAGGGCAACGAAGATGGTGAAGGGCCTTGAAGAGAAGCTGAATGAAGAGCAGCTGAGGTCACTTGGTCTGTTCAGCCTGGACAAGAGGAGACTGAGGGGAGACCTCATTGCAGTCTGCAAATTCCTTTTGAGGGAAAGAGAAGGGGCAGACACTGATCTCTTCTCTGTGGTGACCAGTGACAAAACCTGAGGGAATGGCCTGAAATTGTGTCAGGGGAGGTTTAGGTTAGATATCAGCCAGAGGGTGCTTGGGAACTGGAACAGGCTCCCCAGGAAAGTCATCACAGCACCAAGCCTGAGAGAGGTCAAGAAGCTTTTGGACGATGCTCTTGGGTGTTATTCTTGAGAATGGTCCTGTGCAGGGCTGGGTGTTGGACTCAATGACCTTTGTCAGCTCCTTCCCGCCCATCATATTTTGTGAGTTTGTGTTTTGTCTGAGAGCTCTGTAGTCTATCTACACTATGAAAGATATCCACTTGGAGAATTGTCTCTGGATCCCATGCCAGAAAGGTCAGATCAGTTTGCATCCACACTGCTCAGTGACAGGCCCCTATAGTACAGACTGATTGTGTTTTCTGGCACTGGGGCCACACAGCAAGACCCAGAGATGTAACAACAATATTCTTTTTTTGTCTTGTTTTGTTTTCTTTTTGTTTTCTTCTTTGAAATATCTGAAATGATGCCAAGGGTCCCAAGAATAATCTTCTCTAATGAAGCAGAGCGTGTGTTTCATGTTTTAGACAATGATATGAGGGTACCTGGGGGTACTGGAGTGTGAAAGACCTGCTAAGGTCTTGGTGATTTTGAGTGACTGATAAAGCACAGGTGCAAAACTCCCTTCTACTTCCCAGGTATAGTATGTGGAAAAGTCTTTTCCCAAAACAAGGGAAAAACTCTAGGTTTCATCCTGGAGGAAAAATAATTGGTTTATTCTAAGAGAGAGACCAGGAATTAAATTGTCTGTGTAATGGGGATGATTTGGGGATTAGGATCTGAAGCACAATAAAGTGGAAGGGTAAATTATTTGCCTTTGCAGGAACATCTGTTCCTCAGTCTTCACTCCAGGGAGGTAAATAAAGTTTCAGTACTGAAAGTTACAGGTCAAAAAGGAACTCCAAGCAGAAAGAGCTGTTGTTATTCCTCAGTGTTAATTTCCCTGCTTATGCTACTGACCTTAGACTATGCCTACTTGATATTTTCGCTGCATTCCTCCTTATAACTTTTTACTTTTCTTCTTTGCTTTTTACCCTGAAAACACAGATTCCAGTTGGTGAAGAACTTGTTAAAAGCAAATTTTTATCCGAAATAGTCCCATTCTGAATTCGAAGCTGAGTAAAATATGTCAGTCCGTCCTTCCTGTGGCACCAAAAATGCACAAGGCCAGGAAGTTGTATCACTTATTTCAATCCCATCAAATACCTTTGATAAAGGTGTGTATGATGTTATTTGTTACACAAACTAAATGGGCACTTCTTACATTTCCTAGGATGGTTTGGTCAACTTGTACACCAAAACCAGTCCATTTCCATATATCAATGTGGCTCCATGGGTATTCCTATGTAGGTCAACAACCGAGGATCCACCTGAGGAAGACAGAAATTTTGCCAAGGGGTAGAAGAAAAATGGACCCTTTGTGATGTAGTTATTTCATGTACACAATAATTTATTGACTTATTTTAATCCTACCAAAAAAATAAAATCATAGTAATCAAAAAAACAAACAAGTCTCAATTTTTGTCCAAGGTGATCATCATATTTTAGATGTTATATCTTAGGGGAAAAGAGATCGCTATTTTGTTTTTCTTACCCTAATCAATGAGGCAGAATAATCTCAAGAAAGCATATGCACAAAATATTTCATGAGCCAGATAACTAAACACAGTAAATTATTCTATAATTCATGAAAGATTGAGTGAGTAAAATGGCAGAAGGTTGTAAAATGGCAGAAGAATGCCAAGTTATGGAAATGAACAGATTTCCCTGCCTCTCCCAGGAAGCCGAGAACCTTTCTAACAAATAAGTCACTTCATGTCTCTCCTGTTAACTCTGTTCTTATTTCAACTGAATAGCTTGCAAACTAACATCTGGTAACAGCCAGCCAACTATCAGACATACCTGTATTAATTCGTCTAAGCTGTTGATCATGCATGACAAGAAATAAATTTTAGGAGGTCTGGTGGAAGGTTGTTTTATACCAACATTGGAGCTCTGAATGTTCAAAATTGGAAATATTTATGTGCTTTTAAAATATTAAAAAATAATACTGACATGAGGTAATAAAATCCATAGAAATGAGCAATTTATGACTAATAAAAGGGGGCATTACTCTTGAAGACATGTAATTCCCTAATTATGCTTTAAACATTGGATGAGATGTTCATTGTTTGAGTACTTTCCATTTGCCAGTGTGTTCTTGGCAGACCTTTTAGTGGTTTCAGCAGGAAAGAAATGAAACGAGATGGAAAATGTTAAAAATAATACTCAAAATACTATTTGGGCATGTGATCTTCTTATGAACTTCACATTGAGCTATTAAAATGCGTTCATAACTGCATAACAAAGAGGTAACAGGCTGTATCAAGAAAAGGGTATTTTAATGTGGTTAAATAGCTAAAGAATGTAAGTGTAGATTTTAATTCTTTATGGTTCATGTGTAAGCAGCATTGAGGAATTTGTCTTTCTAAAGATCATCTGCTGAACTTGCCATTTGGTCAGTGAAGCTCATTCTGCAGCAGTCTTTTAAGGGCTTGATAGAGTTTAACCTACTGCTTTATTTTCCACAGCTGTATATGGCTGCATTGTTAACTGTGTGAGAGACAGTAACCAGCTCTTCAGATCTTAAGAAGACAACACTTTCTACTCTCAGCAAGGCAGGCAGTTACCCTCACCTGTTAAAGGGTGTCCCCACTCCATGGATATTATCACTTCTCATCTCTCACCCAAGTAAGCCCAGAAAGGAATCCCACGACCTTCTGATTTATTTGCCCCCACCAGAATCCTGGAGACCACTCTGTTGCTCAAAAGCCTGTTATGGACAAAAGTGAAAACACATCTTATGTGAAAATCCAAGAAGTTATTACTGGTATAGTTGAAATTTTAAATTCTAATCTAATAGTCCAGATCTAGTTATTACAGAAAACGAAAGAGAAAAAAATAAGACCCAAGTATTAACATACAGAAGTTTATTACTATTATTATTATTATTATTACCATTATTATTATTATTCTTACTACTACTATCACTATAAATATGGGTGGGGTATAGTGAATCGGAAGCATCCTGATTCTGCCACCAGGACTATGATGTTGATATTTTCATCTTTCTTACCCCAGAATCCATGTTTTATATCTGCTAATATTGCTTTACAGCTTTATCTATTGTCACTTGCTTTCAATTTCATGGTGAATCAAATTTTACTCTATATGGTGCATTTTACATAAGCAGGTACTTGTTCTTTGTTCTGCGTTGCTACTACAGTTGTTTTTTTGAGCTCCAGGCCTGCATTTTTTTAAGTGACCACTGGTGGTTTTTTTAGAGCTATGGGGTCCCCAGCCTGTACCCTGACTTCAAACATCCTGTGCCTGCACTCCACTGTATCTTGTGACCCCACTTCCCAAGGCATCTGCTTTCATACCAGGCCTATAGTTCTTCATATATATCTTTGTTAGAGTAATAAAAAAATTCTCCTACACAAAAAAATTACTGTTTATTATTACCTATGAAAAGCTTTGGTTATTTGATATGATAAGTGAAACTCCAAATTAAGAGTAGCCACCTCATCATTAGGAAAATTTCAGTTACAGCTAAACCAAGTGGAAACAGAGTTCCAGGTAAGATTAGAAAAGTTCAGGGAAAGGAAAGTCAAAAAGTTTCGGTCCTTAGACCTTACAAAATCACTAAAAAATCAGTATCCTACTACCAGCAATAGCAACACAGTTTTTCCTGGGTTGCAGGACATAGGTATGACATCTGCATTCAGGTCTCTTAAGGAAGTCAATAGCATTAGACTTCTACCTCCAGCAAGCTGTTTATTTCTTTAGGTGCTGAAGCTTGCCTCAATTTAATGTGGTAATTAAGCTTTTAAGCTAAGCAGAATGAATACAGGCCTTTATGTTCCCTCGGTGCCAATGTGACGACGACAGGAAATGAATAGCAAGGGATAAAAAAGAGACAAAATCTAAAAGGATTTTGCAAACAAATACCAGATTCTTTTCAAGACAGAGCTGTGATTTGGCTCTCTTTCAGGCTGAGATCCTTGATTTCTCAGCTACTGGCTGCTACTCATGCTCCTGCTTCAGTTCCTATAAAAGCAGGACCATAGCAGGCTGGAATGAAAATAAAACAGTGGGGGAAAATAGAAAGCATTTGCCTTCAGACTTTTGTATCTGGAGAAATATTGGTAATTTGTAAAAATAACATTAGTTTGATAATTCAGTGATCATCAGTCTCACAATACCTTAGTGAATGAACTAGGCAGGTTTTATGACCCCTATTTTTCATACGTGCAGATAAATGAAAGGCTAAATATTCAGATGGTAGTGGGTAATTAAGTAAAGCTGTGTGTCTGTACTGTGAGTTTAGTGGAACCATGCTTCTGTGCTTGGGCCTTTTTTCTGGCTGGACAGGGACCTCAATCCTGTGTGTTGTGCTGCCCAGCCAGTGTGCAGCTAACCAGGGCAGGGTATGGGCAAATGGCATTTGGACCTACCTACAAAAGCCTTCAGAGACTTAGGCCTGTGCTTAACTTGTAAGGTTGAGGTTAGGTTATGTGACAAAACTCATCTAGACACTCACAGAGATACTGAGAGAGACCATGGAAGGAGGGGGAGCCCAAATAATACTCTGCCAACCTATTCCCAGGAACCATCAGTCCCTCAAGTATTAAACTGAGCAAAAGAAACAAAAATGTTCATGTTCTTATTAAAAAAGCCTACTGTCCCTCTCATAGTTTTTCTAGATTAGGAGAAGTTTTAATGAGCATCATTGTTTTATGAATACTCCTCAAATGTTTATTCCTATCTTGATTAATGCAGTGCTGTAAACAAAAGTGAAAGCAAAGCCAATCAATTTTGAAATAGCAAAAAGCCTCCAACAAAAAACCTTTCAAACAACAATAATTTTTGACCATAGAATTAAAAGTATATTTTATGTTATCTGATTCAAGTCAAAAGGGGTGATTATTCTGCTGTATTAAGCACTCTTGTGGTCTCATCTGGAGTACTGTGTGTGGTTCTGGGCTCCATGATTTGAGAAGGATGTGAAGGTACTTGAATATGTCCAGAGGAGGGCAACAAAATTGGTGAGATGACTGGAAGGAATGTCTCACAAGGAGCCACTAAGGACCATGGCTTTGTCTAGTTTGAAGAAAAGGAAGCTAAGGGGTGTCTTCATTCTCTCTTCAGCTTCTGGAGGACAGTATGTAGAGAGGGAGGTGCTGTTCCCCAGTATCCATTGATAGGATGTGTGTGAGTATTCAAAACTGCATCAGGGAAGTGCAGACTTGGCATTAGGAATAATTTTTTTTTACTGAGAAGGTGGTCAAACCCTGGAACAGGCTTCCTAGAGAGATGGTTGATTTCCCATGCCTGCCAGAGTTCAAGAAACTTTTGGACAGTGACCTTCACAACATGATTTAACTGTTGGTCATCCCTTAATTGCTTAAGCAGTTGGACTAGATGATAATTTTGGGTCCCTTCCAACTGAATTAATCTATTCTATTCTAATGCAGAAATTCAGGAAAAAAATTAAGTTTGATCTACAGCAAAGTGTTGGAAGAACATAAGAGGAAAGAGATAAAGCTTTCAGAACAGCAAAACCTGAATTACTTAGAAGTTCCTTGACACCATACAAGAAGTCAACTGTCCCATCTTAAAAATAGGATAACTTTTATTTTCTCTTCTATGTAAGCTTTTGCTTATATCACTAAAAATAGTGAAGGGTTTTGCAGTGACTTCAGTGGGTTGAGGATCAACCAGATTGCATCTAGGAATTTTAATTAATTTTTTAAGAGTGGAAATTGCACTTTGAAGTTAAGTGGCAGTTTTTGGGATATTTTTTACTTTTTTTTTTTTTTAATAACCTGTATTACTTACTCTTTTTTTGTAGTTTTCTTACTGCTGCATCTTTCTTGTCAATGCAATGTAGGTCTGAGTTGAGCTGTGCTCTCTTTTAGCAGTTTCTGGACGGTGGCTGTTATTCAGGGCTAATCCTATTTATTCTAATAGATATTCTTTCACAAAAGATAAGTTTCTCCTCCTTCCATTAGTTTGATTTTGCACTCTTCCATATGCAGCTGGTGACAAAGGTTGTCAATATCAGTTTGTAGTTTCAGTCCATTATGACTTTTACATATTAGGAGTAAGATTCCATTGCTTCTAGCAATTTATTCTACCAGTTTATATTTGTGCATTTTTTTACAAAGTGTTTTAGCATTGTGAACAACAATGTAGAGGCCAATAAAGAAAAAAAATGCCAGTCTGAAAAGGGGAGTGAATAATTAACAGTTTTGATTATGTGTAAATTGCTTCTCATGTGGTGCAGAAGAAGTCTGAAATCACTGTTGCTCTTATCAGTGGTAACATAGGAGAGGAGATCTCAAGGTCTGGTTACATTCCAAGTTTACTTGTAAAAATCACTATGGGAAGTATTGTGAAAAGCTCATAGTGAATTTATAGGTCTCCAAAGAAACAGGATTCTGTTTATCCAATCTCTAAAACAAAGTAGATAATATGTACTCTTAACTTTCTCTGACTTTGCATCCTCAGAAACCTGTTAGAATAGGTTCTTGAGAAACTTAGATTGCAGCTGATGTGCATCCCTGACTTAAATCCCAGTAATATTCAGGAATCAACAAATGAACTTAAGAAATCTCCAATTTCTCTAAAAAGATGTATAACTTAATTGTCTGAGAAGATGTTAATAAAAGATTTGTATATTCTTCATAAATTCAGGAGATAAATATAATTACTACTAGCATATAAATACCATCAGTTTCATAGCTTTCAGTCTCAGTGATAGTTAACAAAACATCCTAAACAGTTGAGATGGGATTGGATTTTTCTGCCCATCTGAACCCTGCGATCCAAAGGGGCCCAACTCTCTATTTCATAGTCGGACAATATTTATTTCCTCATCTTCCCTTCACATACATATGGCAGTGGAATGTGAGAAAATTAAGAATGTGTGTTACAAATTACAACGTTATTCGGAACCTTCTGAGGTTGTAGTTAAATTTGTCTCTGGCAAAATGGAAGGTGTCTGGCTTCCTCTACAAATGTCTAGAGCACATCCTTCAGTAGTTTTAGGAATAGAGCAAGACTTATTTTCACACAAAAAAATTTTATTGATGGCTTGGCTAAATCTTCCAGTAATTTAAACCCCCCACATTTTAGTAATTATGTCTTGAAAAACAATGTTTTAAACAATGGAAAATAATGTTTTCTAAAATAGAACAAGTTTCCTGACATCAAAACCTTTGAAAATAAGTTCTAGATGGTTCAGAAAATACTTCTAATCCTCTCATCCATAACACAGCTTGCCACACACTTAAATATTTCAACACTCATACCCTTTTCTGCCAGCAGATAGGAAACCTGTAATGTTTGTATCTGTCAAGTTTATGTTTAACTTTCCCTCTTAAATAAAATGCTTACATCCTTTTATGTAAATTTTAAGGTTTTAATATGAGGGATCGGAGTTAAGGAGAAAACTGAACTCTGAAAGGATGAATAATTGCCACTTAATGGAAAGGAGGATTGCTCTTTCCCCATAAAAATGTACATTGAACCAAAACCACAAACCTGTTGAATATGAAAGCAGATTTTTGATCAATAATTTATATGCCTAGGTTCGGTGGGATCATCTGAAGATTTCTGAAAGACATATTTTGTTTCTCCAGAATAGAGACATTAAATAGAAGACAAATACTTACAATTGACATCATGTTGAGATTTTTCTTATAATTTGGAGGAGGAAAGTTAGGATTCTACAACCTTCTGTTACATAAGATGTTTCATCTTGACAGAACTATATTTCCTGTCAAAAACCTGTTTCCCTGTCTCCTAACCAGTTCATGTGGCTCAGTTATCAATAGGAGAAGTCTGGGACATTTTTGTTTATCTGTGTATTTTTACTTGAAGGCAAAGATTAACTTTTAAGAATATCAGCTGTATAAATCCTGAAGTGATTGCATGTTCATTGCAGATGAAGAAGGACTGTTAGAAGTTTGATCAACAGTTTAGGTCATAGAGATGTTAAAATTCCAACAGATCTCAGAGAAACAAGATTGCAGTAAAAACCTTCTTGAGACCTGAAGTCTACAGTCTAAATTAACTTTCAGTATGTAACTCAGCCAGAAGAAACTATAAAAAGATAATCCTTTAAAAATATAAAATAAAATCTAAAAACCCAAACAACCAAAAACAATGAAATGACTACCCAAACAAAACAAACAAAAAAAACCCCCAAAAACCCCAAACCAAAACCCAACCTAAAAAATCCCCAAACAAACAAACAACAACAACAAAAAAACCAGATTATTTTTTCATTCTTTGGCTTCCTTTTTAGTAAGACACGGAGTCCTGAAACTTCCTTCTGACTTTCTACAGCAATACAGTAATGCTCTGTACTTGCCCTTTTTTTTCATACACAGGTATAAAATGCTTTACAAAGACAAGGAACCCTGAGTGGCTTCCCTCTACAAGGAATCCACGTTACATTTTAGTCTTCTTGCAGAACGAGCTGAAAATCTGCGTGTAACCATTTCCCACATATGTTATTTGTGTTTCCAGCCTGTTGCATGATTGTTTGTAGGAAATGTTGCCTAGTGTTGTTACGTTGCATGTCCCCAGGCCCTGTCAGAAATGGAAAGGCTATTTCTCAGTGGAGTTCTGGGGTTAAATATTTTAATACAGCAGAAATAAAATTAAATGAAAATAGCCAGGCACAGGAAAAAAGCATGGTGTTTGAGAAAAAAAAGACGACATTTTGTTGCACTTTTTCGTGCTTTTCCTAAGACCATCTTCATCTTTCAAATAATTTCATTATTTATGTCTCAAGATGAACTCTTATACATGAAGGAGAAGGAAAAATCTGTCCGTTTCCATTTATTTTTTACAATTTCTTGGCTTCTTTTTAACATTAATAATGTCACTAGTCAATACTAGCATATATATAAATATATATATATATGTCTACAAATACTACAGTGCAACCAGAACTATATAGGTTGTTTCATAAAGCATGTAATATCAAAGTATTCTTATGGCAAATATTCAGAGAAATTTGGTAACAAAAATTCAGGTAATTTAAATTTTATTGTGATATATCCTCAAGGCTAAGAATGTCCCACTCCCCCCTTTTTTTCCTATAGAAATTTGAAGTGAAAATAAATGTGTACTTTTAGCACCACTTGATAAGTATCAAACCTCTTAGTAAACTACTACTCAGTTTGATAATCTAAAGATCTGATGAAGCAAAACCCTTAACACTTACTTTCAGAAGTACTCTAAATTTTAGAATTAAAAAAAGTATTTATTAGTATAACCCCACATAAACAGCTTTTCTCAAAAAACGTCTTTTTTTTCTTCATTAAGATGGAATTATTTTAATAACATAGCAATTGTTTTTATGGCTATACAGAGCTTGATTATTAATTAAGCCCAATTGTCTGAAGGAATATTTTCAGAGATGTAGTTTTGAAAAAAAGTATTTTGATGTGGTTTTTGTTATGTTTGGTTTTCATATTTTTCCTACAACAAAAAAGAAAGGTTTTTTCTTTAATTATGCTGTGAAAATGTGTCTTCCACAGAGAAATAATGCCCTAAACTGTTCTTCCCCCATCCCCACCTCTTTTTTCTGCATCATATTAGTTTTTCTCACAGCTCAATTTCTACATGACACCAGTGTTTCAGTATGTATTCCCAAGACAGAGGTGATTACATTGTTTACATGCTGCTATCTTTGATGGTATTTATCTCAGGAGCAATCTTTTTGGAGATAATTGAACTTTTGCTGTTATCACCAAGGATGCTTGAAGCATCTTTAAACACAGCATGGCATTCTTCTGTTAAGGACCTGCCCTTACAGTACAGCATTGCAGCTCTGGAGGCTCTGATTCTGTGTCAATATACACACACCTGTCTACCTTTGGTATGCAGCCCTTTCTTTGCTACTGAACTACCACACTGAAAAGAATAGTGGCAACCCCTTGCAATCACATAGCTAGCAGCACTGAACAATTTAATTACAATTCTTTAAAATAATTCTAATCATCATAAAACTCTATGGCATTAAACTGCATATAATTGTACCATTTTAATGCTGAAGCATGGCCAAATGCAGTCACTTTTTATGTATATTTAAAGACAGATATATATGTTTAGATTCATATATATGTGTGTGTGTAGATATAGATATATAGATATAGATATGTAAACAAAAAGATTTCACTAGTTTAGGAAGCCCAATTTTTTTTCCAGTATACACTATCAGCATTTCATTCTTCCTCAAGGCACATAATTGCTAACTGATTCCATTCTAAATCCTAGAAAATAACCAGTCTTTTCCTTTAACTACAAGTTTAAAGAGGTCTTTTTTCCCTCTTGTCAGTACTTTATCCAGTGAGGTATTGCTTCACCCTTAAGTACATCATGCATGAAGGGATTGACTATTTTGGGTACAGGCACCTGTGCTGTGACTGTCTATATGCAGCTAAATGACTAGAAGAGAATGTATCAGCATTTATAACTCCTTTTTTTTTCTCTAGTGCTAAGTTCACTCTACATTACAGTCATGGACTTTGCAGCTTTGTTGTTTTGGCACACTTTGGAATCAAAAAGCAAGATTCTGGAACTCCATTCTGTCGAACTTCCTTTACTATATGAGTCCATTAACTGTGCAGCTGGAAGCTACCTGGTAAAAGCCATGATGTAGAAATCTCTCAGAGAGAAAGGAGCAGGTTAAATGGTTTATTCAAAGCAGAACTGCAAACATTTAACATGGTAAATATTCTATGACAGTTTTAGTAGTTACAACTGCTGGTCTTCATTTCTATACTTGAACCAAAATTTTAAGGATAGAATTCCAGAGAAACATAAGAAAAAAAAATAATAATAATACATATTTCACCAAAGGATGGATTCAGAATTGGTGAAAATTCTGAATTGTTTTACTGACCCCTAATTTCAGTTTTCAGTCAGGGAAGTACTGCTTGCCTCTCCCCTTCCAGATGCAGCATTGCCCTTGTACATTTAACAAAAAACTTAATGCAATAAACTATTTGTCTGACTTCTGTATGTTTGAAACAACTACTTCTCTTTCTAGTCCCCACAAATGTGATGGGACTCTCAAAAACCGAAGCCAGAAAAAGATACCAAATTGCTTAGACATAACCATTACAAGCTTCAAACATAGCTTATAAATTGCATATAATTTGAAAGCTTTACTGGGATGATATGCACCTGCAAATTGTTAACTAACACCCACAGACACATTTTATGGTTCATGCTCTGGTCTTTTAACAACTCACACTGCAGGCAGCTGGAAGAGTCTAAGAATGGTGAATGCTTGAAATTTGTCCTAAGTGGTGTTGACATTACATTGACTGAAAGATGCAACAGTTCCCCTTCTCCTTAAAAAGTTGCCTTTTTTGGGGGGGTGGGGGCGGGGAGGGTTGGTTTTTTTGTTGGTTTTATTTAAGGACTAGTGCCTCGTATCCGATCCAACAGGAAAACAAAAACAGATAAAGCAATATCTCTGGAACTGCAAATTGTAGCCAGCAATACAGCTGCAAAGTTATAAAACAGCCCCAGAAGGACTGATGATTATCATTACCTGGCATGCTTCCAGAGTTAATGGCCTCCTCCTCACTGAAAAAAGAAAAGCTAAAACGTGTTACACCGTTGTTTCTTTTTGGATAACTCTGGTGTATCTGGATGAATGGAAATACTGCAGCTGTGGGGTTTTTTGGGTAGGTAACCACAATCTTCTGATATAACAATGATAAGACTGAGCTACATAAGAATTTTACATTTGTTTACATGATAAGACTGAACAAAAAAATGTTCTGGGTTATACTGGCAAAAAACCTAAAAAACCCAACAATCACTTATTTGCACATAAAACTGGAGTGCTTTAAGGTGATAAACATCTATTAGGATGTTCCCATAGAAGGAGTCTATTAGAAGTATAGATTCCCAGATTTTTTCATGTCATCTCTAAAATGCAGTAAATACATACATAACAGATAGGACTTTTTTATTAAACTGTATAAAATCAGTAGCAGATCTGACTGCAAAACTCCCACAGATTTTGTTTTTCATATCTGTTAAACATGCATTTTGAGTTAATTTGGACACAGTCATTCCATATGTATATTTACAAACAAAAAATATCATAGAAAAGTCGTACTGAAACTTAGTAAAACTAACCCACCTTGTCTTTAAACAATGAAATAGGAGTACCTTATTTTTTTTCTCAAAAGTTTAGAACTTAAGAGTTTTTTAGAAACCTTTAAACAGATATCTAGAATTTGAAAGATAAATATATCACCTTTTTTTGCATATTATAGTTTTAAAGATGCCACAAAATGTTGCAATTATTTCAAGCAAATACATTTTTCTACTTGAGAAATATTTTTTTCTCATAAAAAGATTACTTAGGAAAATTATGTACTGAATATATGACAACCACTTGAAAATCCAAGAAGAGAAGTTCTCTGTGCATCCTACAGAATCATCTGAGACAGAGCAGAGAAAAAAGCAGGAAGCAAGACAGAGCAGATGACAGTCCATTTAACCTGAATAAAAGTGGTAATGTTTCTGCCTTTTAAGTATATTCTGTGACAAGGGTTTGAGTGTGTCTAGCATATGGAAAACTTTGGCCTTCCCAACATTTTACAGTCACACCACTGAGAACCTGTTGTGCCACTAGTACTTCCAGATGAGAATAAAGTAGTAACCTTCTGTGATTTTTGTTTGCTTTGTTGGTTGGGGATTTTTTTGTAACAGTGCTGGAACTGGCAGTAGCAGGAGGTTTGCTTTAGTTCCAACTTGCTTTAAATGCTCTCAGTTTGTTATGTGGTAAGACATAGTTTTGTAGCTTAAACACATTTGGCAAATCCTTGCCTAGCTATTCAAATTGCCCCCCGCCCACTTCATACAAAGCTAACCAACGCCAAGCAAATATTTCCAACTGTCTTCAAACCAGGCCAGAGGTCATCCCAATCGGAAAACAGGGGCTTCAGATGGTATTTCCTTTACGCCAACTAATTGCAACCATATGCTTTTTGTGACAGAAAGGGAGGTATGTAAGTATCAGACCCATTAGCCAGGTTCATTGCTTCTTCCACAGCTGATGCTCTCTGTGTAGCTTTTGTCCTGCAGTTTAGCGTAGTCTGTGCTGCCTGGTTTTAATTATTTTGTTGTTGCTTCTGCCCTGTTTTTTGTTTATTTCCAGCAGTGATTTGTAAGCCATGATATGGGGATTCAGCTTTTTATGGCTGAAAGTGAGAATATTTTTCTTCTACCAAATCTTGCCAGGATTTTTCTTAGCTTTTCCCTGCTGTTTCCTTTGTTAGGATGGATGATTTGGAGCATAAACAGCAGAGAAGCCAGGATGATCATAGGAAAGACATAATATTTATGCACCCAATTGGGATGATGAGGAAGAATTTCACAGTTCATCACTAGCATTACCCTTGGCCCACTCAGAGAAGGGAATCTAGTGATCCAGATGATAACTTTGGTGTAGTTGATGTGTATATCAAGGAGCTATGGGATTCCAGAAAACAAAAATTACGTCTGTGAAACCCATACTGAATATCAGCTTCAGGGTGTTCTGAATTTGCCCCTTTTGTTCCTGCATTGTCTGAAGACACTTCCAGGCTTTGGAGAGGTAAGGACTTCCCATTTTCCACACTATGAATGCCAGGGAGGACCCACAGGATCAAGGCAAGCAGGATTTGCTCTACACCAGTAGGCTCACACACATGAAGCAATATCCACATTCTTCATCTTGCCTTTTGCCACCTGTACTCAGCATGTTGTCACGCAGTCATTAACTTAGAAAACTAACACGAGCCAAACAAAAATCTCTAGAAAAAATGAGTTGCCATAAGAAAACAATTAAAAAGTCACCTGTTGTGAAAAAACCATATTTAATCTAACATGGGTAAAGAGACCACCCAGGATTTGCCAAAACTTGTGTTTTTCTTTCCCTCTCCTCTCCACAAGCCTGTTACTTGCAATACAGGTGCATTTATATGAATGACTTATTGTGAAGGGCTGAAATGATGATCTCATCTCAACAGATTTGACTGTCTGGATACTACATAAAATGATAAACAGTGATTAGTTAACAAACACGTTTTTTAACAAATTGAAAAGCGGGACCAGGAGCAGATAGCAATGTATTTGTGTTTTAAAATATTTTTTTATTTTAAAACCAACCCATAGACATTAAAATGTGAAACATTATTTCTCAAAACAATGTGCACAAAATTATCTTTGCCCTGGTAAGTAAAACCAGCACAATCTTGTGATAGAGACTTCCGAAATTATCTTAATCAAAGTAGATGAACCCAGCACAATTTTGTGATGGAGATTTCAGGATCAAGCCCCTGCAAACTCAAGTAGATGGCAAAATTTAGTATCAGAACTATAAACATTTCAGCAATAAATAATTTTTGGAAGCTAACATGGTTCTAGTAATGTTAAATGAAATTAATTTTGTTGAAATTTAACCCTTAAACTAAGACTTTTTATACATTGGAAGTCTACAAAGATACATTAGCATAAAATTACAAGTTGGTTTCTTCTTTTTTCTTCCTCCAAAATTCATGCACTTTGTGTGCCTTCACACATGTACGGTCTTCCCCATGGAAATAAAATTATTCTGGTGATCCAGCGCATCTTTCATGAATATAAAGTGTTGTACGAATTTATTTTCTTGTCTAGAACTTTTGTTGACAGCTCATCATAAAGACTGTCCTGCTGTCCTTCAGTGCTGGGCAATTTGTTAGCTAGAAGTAGTTCTAAAAATCAAGCTAATCCCTCCACCTTCCCATATCTATTTCACTGAGCTACAGCTTTGTATGCTATACAACAACAAATATTTTCTAGAGAGATCTGATATTGCTACTTATTACTGGGTTTGTTCCTGACTTTCCACCAGAAATGCCTGCTTTTAGATGGTTCTTCCTTTTCTAGTTTCAACACTTGAAAAAAAATTCTTATCTAACGTAATTTTTATGGAGTGAAATAAACCCCCAACAAAACAACAAACCCACCTTCATTTATTTCTAAGAATAACATTGGGGTAAACTATGTGTTCTTACAAGTCTGATTAACTTCCCTCCCCTTACACCACTCACACCATAATTTTTACATAAGCACAGTAATTAGAAAATTATGATCTTTGCTATGCACTATTCTTGTATCTTTGTGATTAGTGATAAGGATCTATCATTGGGCAAAATGATCATCTCTTTTAGACTGAGATGGGAGTTTATAGTGAATATGTCAGAGAACTAACTTACTAAATTTAGATGCTTAAATTAGAGCTAAATTTATTTTAGCTTAGTGATTTTAATATTTTCAAGATGTCTGTCATTCACCCTGTGGATGAGCAAGAATTTCCTAAATTTTCATGAAGAGTGGCATATGAAATGATGGGAAAAAGCTTTCTTTCCTGTGCAGATGGAGTGTGGAGGGAAAACCTGTTTTCTTCACACACAGCTGGGACAAGAGCCATGCACTACTATAATGGGGCCAGTGCAAGAGGGAAAGAACCTGAGATGAAAGACCTAAATGGTGAATGGAAGAAATGTCAGGCTGTCTTTTCAAGAAGTTGGACCCAGGGAGAAAACTTGCACATCCATAAACAATAAGCTGAAATGAAATGACAACTCAAAGGGAGACTGCACCTCTCCAGGCATATTGATCCAAGAACCAGTAAAGTCAGGATAAACTGGAAAATGGAGATGGAAAGGCGGTTCAGGTGACTCACCTGAATTCAGAAGCACAGAACATGAAAGAACAATGGGAAGTGGGTGGGCAGTTCCCACATGGAAGATGGTTCTCATGAAAGGAAATGGACACTGTCTGCCACTGGGAAGTTCAATAGAGGTGAAAAGAGATCAGGCTGGGAGGTCTGAGCTGGTTTCAAAAAGTCAGTGCAGAGGGGACCATCCAACCTTGTAGAAGTCAGTGGAGGACCCTGAGTATCTCATTGAATACAGTATTTCCTCAGTATCCAGTAGACCAAAACTGAAATTCCTAAATATGTAGAAATTTCAACCTTATTCCAAGCCTCAGTCCAAGAATGTTGTTGAACTGCAGGAAACTCCTGGATTTAAGAAGAAATTCCATTTCAGACTCCAGCTGCCTCAAAAAACACTCACTGAAAATATTTGTTTATCCTAGAAAACATGTATCTTTGAGTGGAATTTTAAAGTGTGTAAAAAAAAGCTAAGGTGAACAAAATATAAACTTTCAGCAACAGAGAAACTAATAATTTTGCTATAAGTTATAAGGTAAATAAATCTCAGGCAGAACAAGAAATAGACTTAGTACTTCAGTCATGGAATATTCTCCTGCAACACTGGATTTCCCTTAATTGCTTGAAACAAATATCAGGACAGTTATGACATTAATAGATGAGATAAAAACCTCTTTCATTGAAAGTAACTTATACAGGTGAACAGTTTAGAATGTATGAGTTACAAACACATCACTAAAAAATGTAAACATAAATATTTCTGTTTGTTTGGTATCTGTATAAAAAGAGACTCCTTAGACAGTCTTTTACCAGCTCACTTTTGAGAAGTGAGTTTCTGCATCCACGTCTCAGTCAGAGGCTGCAATTTTCAATGGTCTTTGAGTCTGAGGATTTTTATGTGACAAAATTTTTGCCATAGACTCAGGCGGTTGTAAAACTGCATTTATATTTTCTGTAAATGATGATATAGATGACAAAATGATCCTTTCTGGCAGCTGAAGATCCAGCATGTTTCCATTACTATTATTTCTTCACTTAAAAGTCTTTCCTATTGCTTAGTGGTTTTAATTTGCTGGATATGTTCTGTTTGAATTGAAGTTGGCTGAGGAGAGACTTGTCTTACTACTGGCAATGTTCACTGTCATTTCTGGATAGAGATGAGCCAAATGCAGAACTTCACATCCAAATATTTCCAATATCAGAGAGAAAGGATCAAATGTGAACACTGTGTTCTAACCCACCACTGTTGCTTTGACCCTGGGTCAAATACAAAATTAGAATGGGCTTTTTATAGCTCCAGTTTGGACACAACCAAATTCTGTTTTCATCAGATTGTGCTCCAAGAAGGAAGAAATTGTATGTGAATTTGCCACTGTTATGTATGAAGACAAACTTGCAACCCAGCCTTAATTTTGTTTCAAAGACAAGCTCTAAACCATACCCCAAATTAACGTAGGTTTGAGTTCAGCTTCCTTATTTAATCTGGATCCACTGCTCATAAGTGTGTTTCCAAATAGTTATTTTTGATTTTGCAATACATCAGATTACATCTAATTGTTAATACTTTTTTTGCAAAATTTGTGAAAATAATCCCCAAAGCATGTGTTGGTATGCTATGGGATGCACACACGTTAGTGATCCTTCCCACTCATCTGTAAGGTACCCAATTTGAACAGCAACTAAAAGAATAAAAACAACAACAAAAAAAAAAGTTCCCCCCCCACCCATTACCTCTTACCCCAACAAAAAAAGGTAAGAATTTAATTTTTCCTCCACTTTGCTGGGAGAGCTCCAAAAACCAGAAGCAAATGAGGGAGAAGTAGAAACAGAGACCACCAGCAAACACAGCTGCAATGTGAAACCACTCATAAGAAGAAAAAGGGCTGCTCCTCCCCAGTAAAAATTTGTGCAAACATGAAAGCAACCAGCAAACACTCCCAGCAAAGTAAAGATTCAATCCAAAAGTACTGAATAACTAAACAGAAGATGGAGAAAAATCCTGCTTTGTGACAGCAATGACCAAGATGTTTTACTTAACTCTCCTGAAATTTAGAAGAGGAGCAGAAAAATTAATGTCTTTCAGTTGCACAGAGACACTGCATTGATGAACGTTACTGTTATTCTGCACTGAAAACACTTTCCATGACTTAGAAGGAAACTCGTGCTTGTCAAAGGATTATTTTCATCATAGTGATAGAATAAAAAGAATAATGACAGTAGAGTCCAATGAGAAGCATTTATTCAGTAATGTCTCACTATCTGAAGGAAAATTAATAACTCAACCCCAAAATGTTCTTAAACATGATATATGGCAGCTTATATGTAAGTATTGTTAAGGATGGACTAAAAAGAGGAATCTAGGCAAGTGGTGGAAATCAGGATTAGCTACAGGAAAGCCAGAAGGTGGCTTTTCTATGTTTTTATTTTTAAGGCCATACAAATAGTTGGCAGATTAGAGGAACAGAATTAACAGTACCTGCATTACCACTGTCAAAAGCTGAATTTGAACAAAATGAGTTTGAAACTATTTTGAAAAAAAAAAAGAAAGAGAGCTTAGGGCTTCATGAAGTTCAACTAAATTTTTACAATTAGTGTGAACGTTGTATTCTCTCATAAAAAACCTTTCATTTATTTATCATTCTACAGACTGTGGTTTCCCTTCCATCTGGCCAAAAAACAAAACAAAAAAAAGGCCCACTGACCAAAAATATTGTTATGATTAAGCTTTCTCTGGAAACAGTGCTTTGGAAGGTGTTAAAATACCTCGTGATTGCTTCTGCTTGTAAATTTGTTCTTAGATGTGATTTTTATTTTTGATGGGTGGTGCATCTCATTATTAAAATTCTCAGGCATACCCTCCTTTTAAAGTTCAGAAACCATTGCTTTCTCTGGGAAGTTTACACCACAGCATTTGTCACTCATTCTGTGCCTCCTTTTGAATTTGGCTTCTGGTGTTGCTGCATTTATTTCCATTCTTTGATGCCTTCCACTATTCAAGGGCTCTCTGAATAGCTGGTTCATACATGTGACTCTGCAGTTTGTTCACAAAAAAAATGTAACTTTTCCCATTCATCCAATAACTGTTTTAATCTTCCCCACCATCCTTTTAATACTTGTCTAAGGGATCTGTCTCTTGTGCCTTGAGCCACCCTGATGTATCTACACTGCTAAGAAATAAGGGAGAGAACAATTTGGAGTACTGGATTGTGATGTTTGTGCATAGCTTATATTCTGACGCTTTTCTGGACCTCTTTAGCTTCTCCAGAGGGCCCTGAATCAGTATAGAGCAGGAGGCAGTCCTCAGCAGCCCAGCTACAGCCTTTTGCCTAGTGTGTCCCCATCTTGCTCAAGGGTGGGCAGCACTGCTCCTGCAGACTGAGGACTGCTCAGCCTGCTCCACAGAGATGCTGATTATGACTAAGTTACCTCAAGACCCTTTCCTCCTACTATGTGCAAAATTTTTTTTTCCTCCTTTTATTGTCAGGGAAGTAATTACAGCTATAATACATAGAAAATGAGTGAGAGAGGATTACAAAGAGTTCTTTCTCTCTGTTGTTTTCCTTTATTCTTTTCATCTATTTCATCTAATTCCTGTTGTCCTCCAGGCATCTCTGAATTTAGAGGTGTAATTAATGATGAAAATCCTTCCAGTTGTTACATGCATGTGGTCATGCATACACACTTCTGCTCTCTTCAAAGGAAGAACTTTGATACAAATATGTACATACACACACACACAAATTTGACCAGCTTTCCTACAGCATTTTTTTAAGGTTCATGATATTTAACAGCAATTCAAATGCATATAACAGAACATACCATACAGCAGTCCTAAGAATGTGACACAAAATAGCTGGATAAAGTGGCAATCAGAAGAGGAAATGAGCTTTTTCCAAGCAGGAGAAGTGTTACAACCAATGTAGCTCAAGGGCGGATTACTCACCTACATTGCTTCCTTCAGGACTGTTTTGAGTTTAGGTTTCCTAAAAGGGGGTTTCTGTATGGAAATTCAGTGGGGAGTAAAGAAAAAACTAGCCAAGAAGCTTATGAAAAGACATTACTTGAATGAATAAAAAATATATACCATTTCAATTGGAGGTCAAGTTGTGTGAAGACTCATGTTTCTCAGATTAAAAAAATAAATTGAGCCTAATGTATTCCACATGTATGTTTATGAGCATGACTGCATCAAAATTATCTACTGAGCTAAAACATCTTCATAGAAGAAAGAATTACTTTGATAAAAGATTGTACTCATTACTAGAATCGTACACTGTTAGTTGACATTATTCTGTCCATTTCTCATGTGTTTATCTAATAGGCACAATAAAACTCTCTGGGATTCTGCACCTGGATAAAATGTTACTTACCCAGATAAGCTGATACAAAAATATTTTCTTATCCCCTCATCCATTAAAATAAGGCACAAGGACCAGCTGAGACAGGTTGATGAGTGTTTAGCTACAGGGAAACCTGATTTCCTGGGATGTGTCCATTGCAAGAAATGCCTCAAGTTATTTTTCAAGCTGCAGGATCAACTGCCTGATGGCTTGGCAGGGGGTTTTGGAGTGGCAGGGATGGGCCTTAGAGGTCTCTCTGGCTTTAGGAGCCTTGTGACCCTCTGCATGGGGCAGCCACCGCCGTCTTTTGACCTGGAGACCCTGACATCTGTGGGCTTGCTAGCCTGTCACAGTAGGCTTTATGAGGCAGATTTATGCTTAAATAGTGTGCTGGTGAGTACTTTACATTTCCACTACTCTAATTGGCAGGATTTCTTTCTCATAGTTGGTTTAAAACCAAAACAATAAAAAATTCAAAGCAATTGACATAAACTCACCAAATCTTTACCAAGTGCTGCCTAACACATGTCCTGAGTATAATATGTGAACATGCAGACATGTAACAAAAATTTCAGCATTAACCTCTGGAAAATGCTGCTACTGCACCTACTACAAGGGCCATCTGTCAGCTCTCTGCATTTGGAATGATAATTATTTTGGAAAAATGCAATGTGCACAGGAATACACATTTCCTCTTCCTCCAAGGAGGCAAACCCAAATCTAGTGACATAATTCTGATTCTCAGAAAGGCACATGTATATAATTTTTTTCTCTGATTTTGATATTAATTGTTTTGGTTTGTATGTGGCTGTATGAGTACACGCAGTGAAAATTACAGTGTGTAGGGCTTTTGGAACTCCTAGTACTGAGGCCCGAGATTTTAACAAATATATGATTGATTCTCATCTAATGCACTGGGAATTAATTCCCTCAGAATTCCAGACGTACTGTATGATGATTAGCTAAATGAAAATATACATATGGAATGGGAAAGAAAACCAATGCCCAAAAAATGTACTAAACTAAATCAAGCCTTCAACTCTTTCCAGCTAACCAGTAGTCTCCAGGGAAATTCCAATAATTTTGGTCTTTATTGCTTAATCACTTATTGCTGTTAAAACAGAATTTATAGCTTTTTTATGATGATGTATATGATTAGTTCATGAAGATTTCCAAAATACAGGTCTGGATCTGTGACTGACATAAATTGCCATTTTTCCTTTTGATGTAGGATAGTTCTTCTGGACAGGATATCCTACAGAAGCACTGAAGACAGTTGGGTGTTGCACTTAGAAGTCAAAGTGGAAATACTTTGAGAAGGAGATGGGAAATTCCTCTGCTCCTTGAATTTGCACCAACAGGACATAGGAGCTGCTGAGTACAGAGGGAAAGAGATACAGCAGAAGCAGCTCAGAACATGACACTTCAGTAGGGTGAATCTGAAGGAGATTGGTTGATATTCTTTAATGATGTGGAATTTGCCCTTAAATGTAGGAGAAAAGATGTCTTTCTGCAGCAGTTAAAGAAAAGACAGACATTTCTTTACATTTTCTGATATAAGAAACAGTTTGTACCCTAATAATATCTAGCAGCTCTTCACTGCTGAAATCAGTCAGGCTTATGGGTTTGTTGCTTGTTTTTGGGGGTTTTTTAAATTATTCCCATAACACCATGATACTGAATTCCTATGCTGAGAATTGCAGTATGGAAAAATAATCTAAAAAATCTTTTGTTACTGAAATCTTCTGTAAATATGAGAAGGGGAAGGGGAGAAGCCATGCACTTCTGTGACTTAAAATATGGGGCTGGCACTGACTCACTGTGCAGTGAAAAGCTGCGGTGCAATTGTTTAACATTTTTCTTTATCTCACAAAAAAATATGTTTGAAGTAGGTAACTGTTTATACCTGTTAGTCCTGTGAAATCCGGGTTGGTGCATTCTGAAATCCTGAACAGCTGAAAAGAGAAACTTGTGAAACTTTAAGGGGATCATCAGTGCAAGCTCTTCCTTTTAAATGTTATTTAACATCTGTCTGCCCAAAATGACAAATATAGTTCTTTATAGAACCATTTATTATTCTTTGTCACTGCTGTTTGGCCAAGGCTTGTTGGTTACTTTAAGGATTTATTTAGTGTCACTGCTGGCAGTGCCTGAACTCTAAGTATTAGTAAGGGGTAGAAAATCTACATGTAGCTTTGCACATTTCTTTTAATTTTTTTTTCTGGTCATGAATGGAGCTCAATTTTTAATATGCATAAATGTCCACAAACCTTGCTGAAAAGCAGTATTTCAAAAGAATTTGTTCTGGTGCAAAATCACAGAAGATTCCATTTGGATTCAAAGACATTTGCACAGTGATATATTCCACTCTAGAACTGAAGTTTCAAGAGTTTTAGTTTGATTCTGCACTATCACCACTTCTATTTTAGAAAAAAATGTGCACTAATTTGGGAGCTCTTTATTTCTCTTCCCCTCCATCCCTCACTGAAATCAAAATTCTGAATGTACTATCAATGACAGGATAGTGGAATATAAGTTCCTCCTAGGAAATATGCTATAGGAATAAATCTAGAAAATTGTCTGTGGCAGCTGAGTAGGAAGGGGCTACCCACTCTCTTACCTGTTACATCACACTGACCTGAGCATTTAGCTGTAAATGTGTAGAATAAAGTGACTGCTTCCATGGATTGATTTGTTGTGAAGATGGGTTTAGAAACATCAGCTTTATCTCCCAAGCAAAAATAAGATCCTGAATGGATTTTACCAATCTCTTATCTGGCAAGCTAATGGTTAAACTGAAATTTGTTCCTCGACAAATACATTTAGGTAAATACCAAGTGAATATTAAGTGCTTTTAAAAAGTCCTGCTTTAACCATTTGAGGTTTTAACCATTCAGATTAGCCGGCAGTGTTAAGGTGAACACTTAGTATCTCTGGGATCCAGCCCTCTATCTTCACACAGGAGGGCTGAGTCCAAAATAGTGACTACAGAATTATTTCATGATGGATAGCAATTACAAGGCAACTGGAAAAAAATATTAAAGAAGACAAGTTTTTGTGAAGGTATTTTATCTTTCAAATAATTGCTGTTTTGCAACCAGCTTTATTTGCTAAAGTGATCATATGTGTCACAAACTGGTTTTGGGTTTTTTTCTAATAAAAATAATGCCATATCTTTCATGAATTCCCTGGAAAAGAGAGCAGAACATTAAGGACTCAATATCTGCAGTGTTAATATTTTCCTTCTCCTACATGGCAGTCTCAATAAATGATTTTGTCACAGGCATGAAATAAAATAGTGTTCAACAGGCAATGGTTTTGCAGAAAAAGTTTGTAAATGACAGTGACTCATCTGTTATTCTCTGCTAGTTTCAGAAAGACTTATTAAAATTTACCTGTACCTGAGGTTTTAAAGTTTCTGTGAATCTAGTTGGTCATAACTTGATGGGTCAGTGGTTTGATTAATTCCAACCTTTTGTTCTCATTTTGCTTTCTGGCAGTGTAATTATTAGTTACATTATAGATGAGCATGAATGGTTATGTCAACATATTTCAGGTTGTAATGAGGAAAATATATAGGGGTATAATAAAGATAATGTGACTTCAGCTGTACTTTGTGAGCATGGCTCTTGATTTATGCTGTTTTTAAAATCGCAGTGATAACATTCTTGGAAGCAAATATAGTGAGGTCTTGTTATGCTCAATGTCACTCTGAAGACATATTCCAGTTGGCCAGAGCCTGTGGCTGCAGCTGTCTCTACTTCATTACACCACTTCCAGCACCTGCACCTTTAGGAAATAACTAAGATTTTCAGCTGACATCTTCTAGGCATTTATTTATGCTGCGATTGAAAATGATTCAATCTGTATGCTAGAGAGGAGTGTTCTTTCACTAAGGGCAGAAACTGATGAGAAGAAAATGTGCCCTCATAATGAAAAGCACTAATTTATATCACCCTACATGGGAAAGAAATTGAGGTTAAAATAATGTTAATCTAACAAGCAAAGAAAATGAATTTCTGATATTTATATGACAATTTTAGTTTATTCTCAGTTTTCTATTTTTGGAGATTGTTAGAAGTGTCCAGCATCATGAGTTATTAAATATCACACTGCTGTTTGTATTTAAACACAAGATAATAAGTTAGAGATAGTGGCATTGTCATACTTAAAGATCTGATTACTTTCATTGTCTGAATTCTTGAAAGAAACATGCTTTTCTGAGCTTTCCTAAATATAGCATTATGAAAGACTCCTCACACCTTTCAAAAGCATGTTCCCGGCTTTAGGAACATGAATAGACCTACTGCTATCTGTATCATGATTAAAATCAACCAAAGTGTAAGAGGTATTTGGGAGAGAGGTGCCTGGATATTAGAGTGCTCTACTGACTGTAGATATGGTGAAGCGAGATACAACGTGGAATTAAGCTCTATTATATTTAATATTTTATAAATATTGTAGCAACTTTAGCAAGCATTCTAATTCACTTTAGTTCTTCACACTTGAATAAAATTCATGGTCATAAAAAAAACCACATTAGCAGGATTGCTCTACTCTGGACTACTACAGCACGGAGTAATTTGCCCTCTATGAATTTATTCTTCTCAAGGATGACCCTAGCTACAGGTGCTTCATAATCAATCTACTATTACCTGGAAAACTATTACAAGGTTATTCTAATGAAGAACAGGGTGTAACCTCTGATATATTAGAAGAGATTATTTTGTCATACTGTCTTCAGCTGTGGAGTGTTAATGTCCGTATTTCAACAACTTTAATTCTTCTTTCTTAGATTCAAAAATTGTTTCCCACCAAACTTCATCTCCTAGATGTTATGTAAAAAGCAATCAGTGTCATAAACGTGACAGACCCTTCACATGTGGACTTAGGAGAAGATGTAAGTAAAAGTTTAAGATGCAAAAAAAAATAGAAGAAAAATGACAAATGACTGTAGCAGGACAATTGCCTAAGCAGGGATACAGCAGTTCGAAATTTATTGCTTTTAAGTTACTAGTGATAAGACTGAGCAAGAGCAGTTTTCTGTTCTTAGTGCTGAAGAACGCTGAGACCAGCTTGAGCAAAGTATCAAACCCACCATGAGGACATGCAAGACAAGTTCTCCCTGAGGTCGGGAGCAGCAAGGTTGTGCAGACACTGGTAAAGAAGAGAGTCAGAGGTGCTCAGCAGAACAAACCAAAGAGATGGTAACACTTTTTTCAGCACAAAGCTGAAAGGCATTTTCAAAATACATTTTGTTGAGTAAGCCTGACAACACACAATCTGAAAAATGCATATGACTGACATCTTACACTATAAAAAGCCTGTCCCGCTTTGTCCCAGCAAAGACTTACAGCATATCTCCCTAAGGTGTTTGAAGTTCCTTCCGTCAAATTTACTCCCCGAGGCTGAGTGAAAGAGATATGCCTATAGCCATTTTTATGGGTGAGAAGTATTAATCTCTACTTAATAATTGGTTTCCTAGTTTTAATATAATTGCTTTAACATAATTGCTTCAATATTGCCTCAAAAAATACTGCACTACATTTGAAGTTATAGCTATTCATACGGTGTAGTAAATATTTCTGATTAAGCTGAATTTATTTCCTACTCATTATCACTATTGTAATCAATTTAAATAAATAATTAATTTTATTTATATAAATTTATTTGGCTTGCCATACTTGATCCTTAAGGACAAAGTTGTATAAATTACACCTGTATAGTCCTTTAGACATAAACCATTAATAAAATCTGGGGCCAGGGTTAAATCCAGCCACACGCAGGCTCCTCTCTGAGAAGGAGTTTAGAAGACAAGGGGGTCCTTTCTGTACCTTGTGACTCAATGGGAGGCCTTATCTAATAATCTTTGTCTGAAGATCCCACTCTGCTCATGACTATGACAACACAGACTACTTTAAAATGTTATAAATTAAAAATAGCATGTGATACCTTTGTTAAAATAAATCCACTGAACCACTGCAAAAAAAATTGTTTGATAGAAACCTTGAGGAAAATTATGTAATTTGCATAGTGTTAATTGCAAACATTAAATGTTGAACTGCATTTCTGCTGAAATAGGAATTTTTGAATTTCTGAATTCAGAATATATTTAAATTACTTGAGGAAAAACCCTACATGGCTATGTTGATCCCCTTTTGGCATTAGGCCTTTTTGAAACAAAGGTTCTCCTAGAAGACCATCAGGGATCCTTTCCAATCAATGTTTCTAGGATTCCATGAGAATAACAGGTTTATAAGCAGCTGCATAAAGTATCAAAATATAAGAGAATTCCAGATTAAAACTGAAGACAAATATAATAAAAGTGTGGAAATGCCTCTTCAAAAGCTTGGAGTCTATTCTAGATTTCCCATATATCCTAATAATATATTTACCAGTCACATAGATATTCCCAAAGGGAAATTTATCCTTGAAAATAATTATATCTATTATGGTATCTTTGTGATGACACAGATTTTCTGTGTATTTGTTATCTCCAATATTGCATTGCAAAAGCCATAGTTAATCTTTTTCCATTTCATAAAGAATTATAAGCTATCATTATTGTGCAGTATTGTGCAGAGGTTTTTGGGGATATGTTTCCTGAAATGCAAGCAGGTGTGTGATATTTGTCTCTGCTACAGGAACTGATATTTGTTTCTGCTGCAGGAACTTCCATGAAAATGGAAGTATCATACAGCATTCAGCCAGAACACATGTGATGTGTTAATTAGAGGCTTCTGTGAGTTTCAGCAGAAAATTGCAGCAGAACGGAGGCTGGAAACAATTTTCTAAAAATCATGCAAACAAGGAGGAAGGAGAACCCTGCATCTCTTATACTACTTTATTTCTTACTGAAACTACTAAAAATGAAGGAATTATTTTACTAAGCACAGTTATAAGAAAGCAGTAGGAAGATCTGTGTTACGGTAAGTCATGTGAAATGTGAAAATGATGCAGCAATTGGTGTAGCAATCTAGAAAGTTAAAGGATTGTTTTTGCAAGGGCAGACTATGAATTTTGATAAGTAATAGACTGAATCTTTACTGCTGAAACTTGGAGAACCCTTTGAATTTTCAAATAGTCCTATATTGGAGGTTTAAATTCTATGTTAACACCCAGTCCTCTAAATGGCTTATTTTTAAATAATTACAAAATCTTTAAAGTTCCTTTTACTAATGACCCTACTATCCATTCTACTTTAAACTTTTCCTTTTGTTTCATTCATTTCAAAGTGAAGGTTTATCTTGTTTAAGGAGGCTTTTTTTTCCCTCTGTTATCCTTAAAATAGCCATATCATGTTGCATGAAATTTCTCAAAGCCAGTGTCTAACCTGGTAAAGAATTTCATCCTAATATCTAACCTAACTCTCTTTCAGGTTAAAGCCATTCCCTTTGTCTTACCACAGCATGCCCTTGTAAATTGTCCCTCCCCAGCTTTCTTTTAGACCGCCTTTAGGTACTGAAAGGCTGCACTAATGTCTTGTCACATCTAAAACACCCCAGCTCCCTCAGCCTGTCCTCACATGAGGAGGTGCTCCAGCCCTCTAATCATCTTTGTGGGCCTTCTCTGGACCTGCATGAGCAGCTCTACATCTTTTTTGTGCTGTGGGCCCCGAGCTGGTTGGAATACCCCGAATTCAGTTTCACAAGAGCAGAGTAGAGGTGCAAACCTCAGAACTTAATTAGGAGCCAAGTTTAGATGTTTTGCATTGTGGCAGAAGCCTCTCCCTCTCCAGCCACTATAATGGGAGTCTTGAAAAATTAATCCAGTCTGTAGAAGTTATCTTTCTTAGTTATGTTCTCTCATTTCCTTTACAGTAGTAGTGCAAACCTCTTTACCTGAGTAAGATGAACAAACGTAGAACTGCAGAACTGTAGATATTCCCTCAAAGACAACACAACTTTAAAATCTTGAAAGTGGTAGATAATGTAATGTAGATCATATGTGCATTCTTTAAACAGATTTTTTGTCCTTCTCCTAAGACCTAGTCTAATGAGAAAAAATGCAAGCATTTTAGCAAACTTACTTTGACATTAGTTTTGTAATTATTGTTTGTAAGTACAGTTTTTATGAAATATTTTCAAGGTAATAACAAGAAGGAAGAGAAACATCAAGTGATCGCTGCCAATTATGATTACTTCTTGAAATGTGGAAATGCTTATCAAATATTTGGAGGGTTAACTGCATAGAGGTTAGAGAATGAGAGAAAGTACAGTCATGCTGCTAAAAAGGAGCTATCAGTTATAAGAAAGCACAAGATGGAAATGATCAACAAAATTTGTTTACTGTAGAGATTATATATACAAAAGGCAAACATCATAATGAAGCACATAAACATTATGTGCATTGTTTAAGTGACATATGAAGTAGTTAAATTCTCTTTGGCTTTGGTTAGGACTTAGATGCAATATTATGACCAGTTTTGGGCTTCATGCTTCACAAAGGGTACAAACCAATTGGATTGGGTCCAAAAGAAAATAACAAGACTGGTTACAGGTCTAGAAAACATAACTTCTGAAGAAAAATTGAAGCTATTAGGCTTGTTTAGTCTAGAGCTGAGGAGACTGAAGGGAGCTACGACAGCAGGATACAGAAAGGTAAAAATAGGAGATAGGAATAAGCAGTTTTCCATAGCCAGCATGAATAACAGTAACGTAAAACAGAATTCAGTGAAGTTAAGACTAAACATTATTAAAAGTCTTCTAGCAGCAAGGCTATTTGAGCTCTGTAATAGCCTGTGAAAGAAGAGTCTTAATGCCTCCTTTTGTGGAAGTAAATAATAAAAACACTTTGTGGAATAATTCAGGTACACTATGAGTCCAGAAATTAATTGCATAACTCCTTGTGATCCCATCCGGCTTCATTGTTTATGATTTTATGATTATTCATTTTGAATTCTTTTTATAAGATATGATGTGGAACATATTCTAAACAACATATGTAGGATTGCATGCGAAAAGCTCATCTGCACACCCAGAAAGGGGCACAGACAAACAGTGGCAGCTGGGGGAGCCAAGGCCAATCTTGGGGGCCAGCAGACCATCAGAGGTCCATCTCCACAAACCTAGAGGAGTAAAAAGGCCTAAAGTCATGTGAGAACACGAATTAAAGACACAAGGAAGTGACACAATGTCTGGGTACCTCCCAGAGATGTTTCATGAGAGCCTCGGCCCCAGTGACCTGATAGGAAGCCCCTCAGGATGGGTCAATGTCAGAACATTCTCTGGGCTGAAGATATTGCTGCTTGGGGGATGGAACATATTATGGCATGCAAGGGAAGGGTATTCTGTGTCACACAGGACTTTCTATGGGATATTTAAGGGATGAACCAAAGATGGGAAAATGGATGGTGTGAGATGATTTGGGGAGGGATAAATGTGGGGAAATAAAAGGATAAGGAGCCAAAAGATGCCAGTCTTACATAAATGGTTACTTATAGGTATATTTGTCTGGTCATTCCCTGTGCCTGATGAGTGTATTAAATCTCTTGTTAAATCTCTTTTTATCTCTTTTCCTGGGTAAGGCCTCTGTATTTAGTATGAGGGGATTCGGGTACAGAAATTAGTCAGACCATGGTTTGGAGGGTCCGTGTGCATTGGTTTAGGGACTGGAAAGACTGGAATTAATGAAACCAAATGACAATGAGAGGTGTGGGACCATGAATGACAGGGGACCCATGTTCCTGAGCGGCCAGGAACTGGAAGAAGTCCATGTGTCTGAGTGTGTGATCACTAGTGAAGATCAAGTTGGACAAGCTAAAGAGTAGGCGAAATGGCCTGGGAGCTGGGATGTATTAGTCTCAAAGGTAAAGAGCATGGAAAGGGCTGGCTGTTCATGAATGTGTGAGTCCTGGTTAGCTCTGTGTGTGTGTGTGTGTGTGTGTACATATGCATCTAAGTACACCATGGTCTGTAACATCAGCTGGTGTGAGGCTGTGGACTCAGGGGTTTATTGGGAGACAGCAGTCCAGGGTCTGTGATCTGTGTAGCCAGACATGTATTTATGTATCTATGTGGGGTGTATGCGTGCTTGTCTTCTTTGTGTGTGTGTACGTAGAAAGAATACATTGCCAACCTTGCTGTGGGTTGGACCTGGGGTCTGGAGTTGTGCATCCTCACCTTCATCAGGTTACTGCCTTTGACCCCAGACACCAGCAAAAAGCACAGACTGTGCTTCTGTTACTTGGTTATGTGTGCTTTCTTGGCTGCTGTGTTGATTAAAAACATATTTTCACTGTGTTAAGGTTTCTAAGTGTTTAAGTAAACTCCAGTGCTTCTTCCCTGCCTGGTTATCTCTAGCACATTTGTTTTTGTCATATCCCCTCTTCCAACCTGACAGCAGTGAGCCTCTCTAGAGGTTCCTGCAAGGATAGTGACATTTCAGACTTCTGAATGACTCTGTGCCTTCCGCACACACTCAGTCTCAATTTTACACAGTCTCAATTTTATAGGTGCTTTGAGATTGTTGAAGGAATAGTAGTCATAGCAGAAAACAGACACCACTCTTCCACAGGAATGATTCTAGAAAAAAAGTTATAGCAGTATGAAAGGAATTAGTAATTCTTTTTATAAAAATCATAAACTTGTCCCATTTTCCCCATAGCTTTTGACCATTATTTTGCTTTATTGTTCTGGAGAATATTCAAGATTATTCTCAAGGTGAAAAATTTTGAATCACGGGTCGTCCCTTTAATTTTATCTCTTTATCAAAACATTGTGACCACTTGCTCAGAAGTCAGTTTATGTTACTTTTTTGAACATTTCTTCTATTCTTCTGTATTTGAGTGTTTCTCACACCCAGAATTTAAGCTAAATGGACCTGTATGAGCACATGAAATTTGGCCATATCATGGATTTGCAACCCATGGATTTGCAAACTGTGGATTTACAAACAATGGATTTCATCTATGTAGAAACAGTGCATAATACAACTTTGTTCCATAGTTTCATAGTTTTAATGAGAATCTTTAAACTATACAAACCTTAATTCATTGCAGATGCATACTTTGAAACACAGAAACAATAGTGACATTTCTTTTGCTTGAGCAAATGATGGTTGGTAGGTGTTTAACTTTTTTTCACTGAAATGTAGTGGATACTCATGATGTTCTGCATTTTCAAAGTATTGCATGGTGGTCCAACCCAAAACTGCCTCAGTACAAAGACAGTTGGAGACTCTCCTCTAACTGCCTTTGCCCTAAAGGGTTTACTTATATTTTCCCATTATAAACACTTTTCTGAAGATGAAATACTTTGAAAGGGAAGAAATGCCTGACTTTACATCAGACGTACTTTTCCTGTGCTTTGAAGATATAAAGTGCTGCATTGTGTGCCTTCTTATTTGTAGTTTATCTTAGATGTTTGCTTCAAATCCCCTCTGTCCCTTCCCTTACAGTTGCTTCACTTCAACCTCACTTTAGCTGCCACCCATATATCCCTTCCTCTTATCTTATCCCTCTTCCACTTCCACCACCCGCTTTGTCCCTTGCCTCATCTTCAATATCATCAGTCAACAAAGAAAAAGCCAGGAAAACTAAAGGTCCTAGTAAGGCAGCTGCAAAATATTTATGAACTTTCTGTCTTTTATGTTATATCTCTTGAGTCTTAACCCTTTATTTGTTTTATCTATTTATAAACTGGGGAAAAGACTGCTCTTTATTCTTTGCTGGCAAGTTTGGTGACATAGCCTCTTTTTCAACTGAAATACCTAAGTTTTTCTGTAACACAGGCTGTGACAGTATAGATGTTTTGACAGACATTAAAAGCAATGTTGCATTTTAATTGACTATAGATCTTGTTTTGTCTAAAACAGAAGTAGGTATTAAGTGATCCATGAATTCACTGCTATAGCTCTATTTTGCTTTTGCTTGCTTGTGCTTACTGGAGTTGATTGCCTACTTTATCAGGCTTTGTAACAGGCCAGGTAAGACTTTAATATAGACAAGGTTATGTGCTGAGCTGCAATGGAGCTGTTTCATTGCCTTTCCTGCTTTCAGTTCACACTTCATAGATAGTCATTACTGTGACATTCACGGTGTCACCTTGGTAGGAAGATGTTGCTGACACTCTCATAGAGTGTATAGAAAGGTAAGAATCTGTGAAGAATGGAGATGTCAATTTCTATCTAGATGCTCACTCTAGGTCACTGAGTACAACCCAAAGGGTCAATATAAAGGCCTGGTGTCAGTAGTATTTGGGATTAAAAAATAGGAGTTATTACAGAACTTTACACGGATTCTGAATGGGTAAACAACTTTAAAATTAATTTCCTATGAATAGCTATTTTACTGTGTAAAATGGTGATATTTGTTGTTTTACTGCTGGACATTCGGCCCTGACACTAATTTTCTGTAGAGATGGTCTGTATAGCTGTGGGCTCATGAGGAGGAGGTGGAAGATGGGAAATTCTAGATGTCCTGCAGGCTGTCATTCAGATTAAGACTTCCTCATTCATAAGGATCTGTTTGCCCTGTAATACAGTATACTGGCAGGCCTACCCAGACAGCATATAGGTGTGCCCTCCCCACAGAAATGTGTTTATGCTGACATTCACTAGAAGTTTGTTCATTTGAAGGCATCTCTTCTTGCAGATATCTCTGTGAAGTATACATGTGAGTGGTGTTATTCATCCAGACCATGTCACAGACCAAAACATCTGAACATGATACAAAATCTGTTACATTTTCCTTCCATCATCAGCTTTTATTGTTTGCACTGCTGATACGTATGTGCACGTGTACACATCTACACACATACATACATGTGCATATATACATATATATATAAATCAAAGAATAATAGAATTATTTATGTTGGAAAAAACTTCTAAGATTGAGTCCAACCATTAACCCAGCACTGCCAAGTTCATCACTAAACCATGTCCCTAAGTGCCACATCTGCCCATCTTTTGAACACTTCCAGGAACGGTGTCCCAACCAACTCCCCAGGCTACCTGTTCCAATGTTTCACAGCCCTTTCCAAGAAGAAATTAATCCTAATTCCCAAACTAAACTTTCCATGGTGCAACCTGAGGCCATTTACTCATCTTGTCGTTTGTTACTTGGGAGAAGAGACTGGCGGCCACCTGGCTACAACCTCCTGTCAGGTAGTTGTTACTGAAGTTAGTGAGGCAAATCATATATTCAAAGTGAGGAATATTCTTCTTGAAAATCTTGGTCTTGTGACCCTCACTTACCCAGGATGTACCAGAGAAGTTGTGGATGCTTCATCCCTGGAAGTGCTGAAGGCCAGGCTGGATGGGGCTTTGACAACCTGGTCTAGTGAGTGACATTTCTGCCCATGGCAGTGTGACGGGGTTGGAAGCAGATGATCTTTAAGGTCCCTTCCTTAAAGGTTTTTTATGGTTCTATGATTTCTATGGATGCAAAAGAGGAAAATCCTAGAGCTTTTCAAATCAGTGGATTTATTGTCATAATGTGTGTGTAGTCAGGATTGAATAAAATGTGTTTTGGAGCTTTTAAGGAGGATTTGCAGGATTAAGAGATGAACTGAAATCTCAGTCCTTACAGATTTGCATGCTTTCAAACTGTCTTGAAGAGAAAGTCAAATGAAAAACCCCTTGTATCTTGCTCACTTCCTAAAAGGTTTAGAGAAACTTTTAACCAAAAAAAGGATTTATTTATTTGATTAGAGCTGGCAAAGTTAGAACTTAGTTATTCCCGGGTGCTGAACAGATGCCCAAAAACAGAGAAGCTCTTCCTCTCTCCGTATTGGTATAATTAATTAGTTTACTGACAGATTGCTCAAGACTGAGATAGTTGCTTACCGCAGTTATGACTTGGATTGATTTTAGCATTACTTGGTTTGTACAATTAAAGCCATTGTGTAGCTTCAAGTTATAGCCTGTTTGTTTACATAAGAATAAGAACTGTATATATTCCATTCTGTAAACTTATTTGTGAAAGTCTTGGTGGTTTAGCCCTCTAATCCCATAGGAGAAATAAGGATGTAAGAATAGTCTATAGCCCCAGATCATATTAAACAGTAGACCACATCATATAAATACCACAAATCTCAATTGAATCTCATTTTTACTTATGTTTTGGTTATGGAATATTTTTGAATCTTTTAAGTACCTTTTATCCTAAATGAGTGCATATATAAAACTTATAAATTGTACTGCTGTGTACATGGATGTCCTGACCCCAGCATGAAACAGACAGGATTTCTTTTTTCCCTCTGTCTAAGTGGCCTTTATCACTCTCATTACATGTATAATGGTGAAATGAGGAAAAAGGAAAATAATATATTAAGAAGAAGGAAAAATGATTTAAAAACAGCAGAACAAAAAGAAAAGAGAAAAAAAGAGAGAAAATAAATATCTGAATCCAATAAAAATAGTTCTAGGGCAATGAATGCAAATGTTGATATTAATGTAAGATCTAAACCAGTACTATTATAGAATTTTTGAACCTATTTTCATTGGTTTGTACATTTTATGTCCAAAATGAAATTGTATTCATGTTTTTCAATGTTTTGAATTTATTAACTAAAAGTTAATAGTTTTTGCAAGTGCACCTGTTTTTTTGTTTTGTTAAGAAGCTATTTGAAGTCACTGACTATGATATCAGGATATTAAATTCTTTGCGGATTAGAAACACAAACCAAGAAATGGAGAAGAAAATACATGAAAACTGCTCATAATGCTTGGCAAAGAGTGGTTCCAGCAAGTCAGAATTTTAATTATATTAATGTCTTTTGTACACATCAAGGCTGAAGAGAAGATTAAGTGCATGGAGAGAAACAATGAGCTGTTTTAAAAGATGTTGTGTGGAATCCAGAGGCTATGAAGGACAACATCATCAAAGTTAGAAGTTACTGCTTCAATAAAGGTATAACAAATGAATGATGATGTATGTGGAAGAAGGACTTGGCTTCCTGGAAGTGACTGAAGGTCTCTAGGCTGCTTAAATGATCTTGGCCACCAAGTAGTTTGAAATATATACTGTAATTATTCTCTCTATATTACCATAAGTCATTTGAGAATTGTAAAGGGAGTGGACAACTTTTTCAACCTCTTAAGTTATAGAGAACCTTAACTGAAATTCTGCAGTTTATAAGCAAGTATTCTATTGGTAAAGACAATGAAAGACAGAGAGAGAAAGGGAGACAGAGTAAACAAGCACTTAGAACTTTCTTCAGCATAGGAAACCAGGACTGGGAGAACTGGCAGAGATGCTTCTTATTGGTTCCTTATAGAAATGAACAGGAGAGGTAGGAGTTTTACTAAAGAGCTCTTGGGAGGTCTTGGGATGTGCCCAACCTTCATTTATGACAGCAGTGTCTATCTAAAGAGGCTTGCTTTCTTCCGCTGTGCCTGAAGTTCAGGAGCAATCATAATGCTCTTAGGAATTTGTCAGGCTGCTACACTGATTCTAGTGTAACTATCAGTGTTTCCCATGCATCCAAAACATTCTTATTGCCTCCAAGAATGTTCAGGTAAACCTTAAGGGAAGCTATTGCCTCTATTTAAACAATGAGCAAGTTCTTTCAAATATAGTGGAAGATAAGAAAAGAATTAAATTTTGTCTTTGGGTAGATTTTTCATAATCTCTCTAAATGAATTCCTATAAAGAGACATTTATCTTTCCTTATATATACTCTCATTGATGTAAAGTACAAGAGGTAGCAAAAGAGAAATAGCAGGTGAGATAGAAGCAGAAAAAGTAGAGGAGATGTACAATCATAGACAAAAAGAGAAAGGATTGTGTAGCCACAAATTTAGTGATGAGGACCAAACCTCACCATTTATAGTTATGTATCTAAACCTAGTCCTGAATTACCTACTTGAATTTTACAATACATTGCATTTTGGGAAGATCAGTGTTGGCTTACAGGTTTCTGGATGAATACAACACGGGTTTGTTGTCAAAAACTTGATATTCCTTAAAGGATTTCCTACTCAGGTGAGAGAAGCAACATGATGAAGTTTTCCTTGCATGTGATTATTGCTGGTTAGAAGCTTTCATAATTTAGCAGCAAAGAAGAACTGTTGAGGCAGGGGCAAAGGGGAGGAAAAAAAATAAAGAAAAGAAAAAGATTACATGACCTTACTGACAGGCTGTTTAGCAGAGGTATTCACAGCCATACTAAAACCAAGAAAGAGCTTTCACTCTGCTGTGGAAAGGAAATGGAAGAAGAATTACTGGATTAGTATTTTCTGGTGACTGAAGTAACTCTTGTATCCTGGGTCCGAACAAATTTTGAAAACAGACTCCTAATAATCTCCTCAAATTATCTGCGGCTAGAAATGTAACACTTTCTTATTCTTTCTGTTTTAAAATATGGTTCTATATACAAATCCACGGTTTGTATAATTTTACTTTGCAGCCACAGTGACCAGTGTAACATTTCATATTATTAAAATGATAATGACTGGAAAGTTGGTGAGTGATTTCTGTAACAACTCATTTCATAGTGCAACATGTTCAGTGATTTTATGCAATTGATACATAGCTTTTTAAGAATGTGCTCTAAAAATTATTCCTAAAATGACTCAACCTCTCCAGTCCATCTCTAAAAAACATAATTAGCTAGTAGACTGGTTACAAATGTTTGGAAGTTTTCACAGCCTCTTAATAATGTAGAAATTCTACAGAGGAACATGGAATAGAGCACTATAGCAGATTCTGTGACTTATTTCTGCTGATTTTTTCATATTGTTCCTTTAGAATGAACATGCTTGTACAGTGCAAATATTCTTGGTTGTTTGTAGAGCCTTGAACTGACAATGACATGTTATTCTAACTTCAAATCAATGTAAAATTGGTTTTCATTTACTTTTTTTATCTTTCTTCCCCCCCTTTCTTGTTCTCTCCCAATCCCACCCCCACCCCGCAGTCCTTTATTTCTTCATTCATTTTTCCTAAGTGTTTAAGTAAGTGCCAGAGATTTGCTAAACATCACATGGTCTATTGCAAACAATATTTAGAGGACTTTGAAATATTTACATGCTGCTTTTTGGATACCCTTTAATGCCTTGAAAATGTGTACTTATTTGGTTGCATATGAAAGAACATACACCAAGATCAAGTAACTTCTTATTACAAATAAATTATTTATGGAAATCTAACGTTGTTAATGGAGCAATTCAGCAAAAGGTTATTTTCTAAATTTTTTTATAGCAGACACTGTCTATAAGCCTATCTCTCTGCAAAAAGCACATTGCTTCTCCACACCTTAGGCAAATATTTATATTCCACTGTAGTACATATTTGGCATTGTTCGTGCTAACCTTTACTTTTTTATCTTGGAAAATGTCAGTGTAACATATCTTAATGGTTGTTTATGCAATCTTATAAATGCTTTGAATTAAGAATATTAATTTACTCTTATTCTGTTCTCTAGCGGAAATATCTTCAGAACTTTTACTTTGCTTCTCAATTTGTCTGTCTTGGTGCCTAATGTATAGAAGAAAGGCCAATATGTCCTTGCTTTCTTGCTACTTCTTGTTTGAATTTGAATTGCTTGGGTGTAGGGGGAGTTCATGCTGCTTCTTCTAATCACTTTCACAGTAGTTCTTCTTTAGAACTGAAGATTTTCAGAAGAGGTAGTATTTTCTTTTCTAACTGTAAAGCATGTAATGCATGTAATGAAAATATGATCTGGTGTCAAACCTTTAGGTTAGAAATTAAATACTAATCACGACAACTTCATTCCTCGGACAATGCATAAACAACTAATCCAAATTTGTAAGCAATCCTATAGGATATGGCATAAAAAAATGTGTTGCAAAGACAAATTATTACAGATCAGATTAACTTTTTCTATAACAGATCTTGACTTGAAAAAAAAAAATGACACAGTGTCACATGGTGTTCTTGTAAGTAGGTTAGAGAAACATATTACTATAAGGTGATGCAAAGCTGGCTCAAGGCCAGTAGGTAGCTATCAATGGCTCATTGTTACACTGGAGGGTGTATAAATTTGAGTCTTCATAGTTGTGTTTTAACTGTTTCTCAGCAACAATGCAAGAGAGTAAACTTAAAAAAAAATACAGTGTATGATAGAGGTTAGAGGCATACCAAAGAGGTTAATTAGTTCACCATAAGGAGGCAAAAGTTGAGAAAATGTTTTCTTGAAGGATGTAGTTAAGGGAGAAAAGAAAAAGTTTCTATATTTAGTAATGAACAGACACAACACTTTGAAAATATCTGGAGGATGGAGTGGAACTCAATTTGAATATCAACAGAAAGTAGCTTAAAAGGGTCTTACAGAGAGGAAAGGATGATATGTTTACATATCCATAGCAGGTAAGAAGAAAAATAATGGATTTAAATTACAACAAGGAAGATCTGGGTTAGATATAACAAAAAAGAATTCAAACAGGAAGGCCAAGGAAATATTGGAATACACTGCCTGTGGAATCTGCAAAATTTCTACTACCTGGAGATTAGATTAAGACGGCTGAAGCCACTCTCTGGGATGTCATTTCTTGATAAGCCTGGTGATTCTGGGAAGTATACTATATAAGGATGGCATGTACCTGTGTTATATTTAGATTGCCAAATCAGAAACCTTTATTTTTGTTGCTGTTATTTGGAAGAAAGAAGTAAAACTGTATGTTCAATTTTTGACAGGCTCAGTTTCTCAGTTTTCATTATGTAACTATTGCTGAGGCCCCACACTCTCCCTGCCAGTTTTATGGAGCCCAATCTGACAGCTCATCTACAAGAGTTTAAGGTTTAGTTCCAACCCTAACTTAACTTATTGCTTAGTCTCCATTCTGAGACTATAAACAAGGGTAGCAATGGATACCAAATGTGACTGTGGTTTTGGTAAACTAGATATTGATTGAGACCAGGGCTTTGTTCAACACAGGATGAGAAACAGTTAGAAGATAGTAACATAATTTAGTCACCACCACTATAGGCCAGAACCATAATTGGTAATATTCCAAATCTTTTAACAAAGCTTTTGAAATGCCTTGTTCCCTAATTTCTGTTGGTTTCTTTTTTTTTTTTTTTAATTGCACTGCACAGAATTGCTGTTGTGATATATTTCATAACTGTTAAATTACAGAAAAAGAGAGAAATGCTATCCCATTTAAGAGACTAAAGAGTTCACACAGGTTGAAGGTTACACTTACAAGCAGATATTTAAATTTAACAGGAAATGAATATGTGGCATCTACTTTGGAACAGCAACATTTTCTGTGGTAGTTTTGCTTTGGTATTTTTGTAGTTATTCTAAATAAAAGCTTTAAATTTATGTAAAGAAACTGCTAACAAAGTCTGTGGCTGGAAGAATGTCAATTTCAAGTTTCTGGTTATAATTTAAAAATATGTATTACAGAAATCGAATATATTGTTCATAGCTGCCAATATTTTTTCTGCCTACAACTCCAGTGACAACCTAGTACTTGAATGACACAAGAAGCTAGTCACATCATGCTTTAATATATTTTACACTAAGAAATTAACCTAATTTTTTTATAGTATTTCCTTTTCAGTTGACAGTATATATTGGCATACACATCATAATTGAAATAAGGAATTATAGGAAAAAAATATGGAATTAATCTTTTGAGCTTGACCTATGAGGGCTTACAAATAGTACTACTTGGCAAAAATTCTCCTAACGGCTTTATTTCTGTCACAATTTATCATTTGTAGAACATGGAGTTTCATGCAGCAGTGGAGACTACTTCCTATTCAGAAGTACCTTATTCCACGTCTGATAATGATGAAATAATGTATTCTACCTCCCTCTTTTCCAGGTCCAAATGCTGTTAAATGTCTCATACCTGTTGATATCAAAAGATACATACAATTGTACAGAATGAGTTTTCTAGCAACCAGAAGAGGAACTATTTCATCCCTGGTAGCTGGAACATCACAGAAGCGCAGAATCATAGAATGCCTGGTTTGGAAGGGACCTTAAAGATCATGTAGTTCAACCTCCCCTCCCAGGGGCAGGGATGTCACTTAATAGATCAGGTGGTTTAAGCCCCCATCCAAACTCACTTTGAACATTTCCAGGGATGGGGCATCAACCTCTCTAGGCAACCTGTGCCAGTGCTTCACTAGCCTCTGAGAAAGAAAATTTCTTCCTAACGTCTAATCTAAATCTGCTCTCTTTAAGTTTAAAGCCATTGTCCCTTGTTCTGTCACTAACTGCCTATGTAAAAAGTCCTCTCCCTCCATCTTATAAACCCCCTTAAGGTACTGGAAGGCTGCAATGAGGTGTACCTGCAGCTTTCTCTTTTCCAGACTGAACAACCCCCGCTCTCTCAGCATGTCTTCACAGGAGAGCTGCTCCATCCCTCTGATCATCTTGGTGGCCTCCTCTGGACTTGATCCAACAGTTCCATGTCCCTCCTGTGCAGTGGACCTCGGAGCTGGATGCAGCACTGCAGGTGGGGTCTCACCAGAGCAGAGTAGAGGGGCAGAATCCTCTCCTTCACCCTTCTGGTCACTTCTGTTTTGATGCAGCCCAGGATGTAGTTGTCCTTCTGGGCTGCAAGTGCATGCTTTTGGCTGATGTCCAGCTTTTCAGCCACTAGAGCCCCCAAGATCTTCTTCACATGCAGGGCTATTCTCCGGGACTTCTTCTCATGTCTGTACTCACATCTGAGATTGCTCTGGCCCAAGTGCAGCACCTTGAACTTGGCCTTGCTGAACTTTATGAGGTTCCTGTCTCATGTCATACATTACCTCCTCATTTTTTTTAAATTCAGTTAGACTGAAAAACAGGAAATCTAGCGGTTTTATGTGTAGAAAATTCTTGTAACAACATCTATTGTCCATGAATAAATTACTTTAATGTAAGAAAAACTGCAGTGGGTCAAGTAATATTTTTTATTCAGAGGCATGTTGTACCCAGTGTCAGGCCTTAAGGAAAGAAAAGACAAAATAACACCACCTTTGAAGTGTACCTTTTTAGCTTCCAGAAATTTGCATGCCAGGAACTTCCTGAAATGGAGCCTGGAGATATTCTTTGTAGCCCCAATGAGCTTATATTCTGTGCAATTCTGTAATTATTTTCTGGAGCTGCTTTTGTTTATGGCTTCTGCAGCAACTTGTGGCAATGGGTTCCAATGTTCATACATCTCTGTACAAATATATTTTGCAAGAGTACATAAGATTAAGTGCTTAAATTCTATTTAAGGTAAGAGTCTATCACTTGAACATACTAAAATAGTATTTGTATCCTGTTAAAATAAGAAATGTACAAAATCAGAACAGAAATCAGAAAAAGAAAATAAATTCAGAGGTTTATGGATGTTGATTGCCTCCAAAAAGAATCAGCTACTTCTTTTCCAAATTTATACCACAATGATTCTCCTAACTTGGGCCCTGATTATTCTCCTACTCTTTGTATTTTCATAAATTTTATCTTCACTGATTTCAGAGGAGTTCTTCTTCTGTGCTCTGAGAGTGCACCAAACAATGAATATAAACTCTTGAAGATAGGGGCACTTCTTTCTTGGTCAAATACAGAGTATATAGAGTAAGTCAATTGTAAAATGAATCACCTCAACTATGTAGCAAATTGGATGTAAAAAATTCCATAGCTTGATATTTCAGTTACTGGCTGACTTATCCCTCAAAGCATCCAAAAATAAAACAAAAATCTATCCTTTAAAAAAAACAAAACAAAACAAAACCATAAATATTTTTTAAATTTTAGATTGCTCATGTACCTAAGTTTTTCATTATAAACAACTCTACCACTCGCTCCTGTTTTTACATTATTTTTCAATGAGGTTATGGTTAAGTCATTAAGTGATGATGATCAATAGGAGTAGACTAAAACAGTTGTCATTGAAGCCTCATTGACTGTAGCACATCAATTTGCAGGGTAGGCTGCTTACTTCAGATTATTTCTAGTTCACTCCTGCAAACTGGGTTCTGTGAGGAGAGAGAGCACATTAGGTGAAGCTCTGAATCACATCTTTCAGTAATTTAATCCAAAAGGAAAATAGTTTATGTACTTCAACCCTGCTCTGTGCTATCAATCAAAATAGGTAGTATCCTGGAATTGTTTTGATGGTCAGGATATTTGTTTTGAAAGTGCATTCCTGATTCTTGCTAGAATACCATACAAAGAATCTCTCAATAATCAGGACTAAATAAAAATATTTGTCTTGATTAATTTTGTGGATGAAGTTTGGAGTCCGTCTATTAATGTTTTTCTATGTTGCAAATGGACTGTTATCTTTTTTCTCCTAATTACTATTCCACAATTTTTTTTTTGCTTTTCTTTTACTTGCACTTGGTTAAGATACCAAAGAACTTCATTAAAAGGGGAACTGCATGTACATTTCTGTACAGTTGCATGTACATTCCTGAAAATGTTTCACTGACTTTATCCAGGTGCTAGTGCAGGAATTAATTCAATGTTTTTATGCCACACAGGAAAATATTTTTAGTAGTAGAGTATGAAATTTCTTGACATTTCTGCACACAATGTAATCTCTTGGTGCAGTCTTCTATCACCTGCTTCTCACTTGTGTAATAAAAGAGTAAAGGTGAGGAAAGACAACTGTAGTGAGAATGGGAGCAGTAAAAACATTTCCAGCAGCAAGAGAAATCCAGGAGAAATTTAATGAGTAGACTGTACGAATCAAGATTTCAAGCCAGATTTTGTGATGTGGATATAACCATGGAGAAGTCTGGAAAGGGAGCTCCAGAAGAACTGAAAGAATGCCTGGTAAGAAACACACATAATCTTTGATAGTGTTGTGAAAGAAACAGTATCCAGAGTTTCCAGACTAATCTGGTTTTCTAAATTATAACCAATGTAATTATTATTGTGGTGAATCCAACATATCTATGGACTACTCTGCATGCCACAGGTTAACCTATCCTTACTTTAAAAGATGAAAGCACACCCTAGTTTCCGTTCATAAACATGGTTACTCTATTTTCCTATTAATTCAAAGCAGTTTATGAGAAAAACAGAAAAATCTGTGATTATTAATTTTGTCTTCTTAAAATAAAACTAGTTGCCTCAATATACGTCACTGTAAGCTGAATGGATATTCTTGAAAGAAAGGAAATCAATACTAAAGTTCAAGTAAATCAGTGACCATTGCAGTGCCAGGCAATGATCATCACAACCATCAGTTGCCTAGTTTGCTTTTGGGATGTATAAATATAGGCAAATTTTTGTGCATTGCAGACAAAGATAGGAAAAAAATGCTTCTTCTTCCAAGAAGAAGAAAAGATTAGATTAACATCTTGTAAAATAAATAACACAGAGATTGTGATGAGATAGCTTGCTTCCCTTGCCAAACCAACGTCTAAATACCTGTTTGAAAATTGAAAATTTTAGATGCAATTGATTCTGGTCAGGGAAATAATAAAACCAACAACATCAAATTGAACTACTTAGGGAGATTAAAACATTTTGATTATACATTTTTTTTTGTGATATGTCCCTTCTAATCAGTCAGAAACACATCCACTTTCTAGATCATATCTAGGCAATTGCTTTCGATGAATAAATTAATAACAATCAGTGAAATGAAATCAGATTTTTCATAGATTCTCTTATATCCATATACTTTTATAGAAGGTGCAAAGTAGCAATTATAGCAATTTATGTAACTGAATTATTTATAATGTTTCTGGATACTCTTCTATCAACTAGTAGATCATTCTTCAGCTTTTCTATCCGTTATGTCACTGATTAAATCTCTTTCCTTCAGAACAAACTTATATCCAGGAGGTCTGTAAGAATTTCAAACCTTTAAGATCACTGTTCCTCAGATGATCTGGCTCAAAGCTCACCACTGTTTCTTCAAGGGAAGACAGGGGATGGTGCCACTGTTCCCTGTAGGTCTTGCTTCTGTAGAGAAATGGTAAAAGACTACTGTTGTTTGAAATCTGAGCTGCACATAGTCATAGGAAAACACTGTCCACTAATTTAATTTTCTCAGTAAGCAATTTAGGTGCCTTAATACAGAAGCAGAAATAAGAATGATCGAATACCCTATTAAGGATATTTGTGTATTAGCAGCCTGAAATATGGAAATCACGCTATGGGGAGCTGGAGTGACTTAATTTAAACATTTCAACTTATAGATACTGTCCTGTAACTTGAAATTCCAAATCATCTTTAGGTACCACTATGAAATCCTCAGAAACATTAACTAAAGGTTGCAGATTATTGTCTACCTTACTGTTATTTTCTTTATCACAACTCAGAAAACATCTCTGATGAGTGGTATCATACTGTGTGTTGTGTGAAAAGACAGAACAGTTGGGATAACATATCTGCATAACTGTATGCAAAACAGAATATTTCCAGTATACTCACAATACAAAAGGTGCTTTGCAGTCAGTGTTTTGGTGCTCTGACAGGATGAAAACATTGTCTAAATTTTTGAATTTGATTCTTTCTTTCTTTCTTTCTTTCTTTCTTTCTTTCTTTCTTTCTTTCTTTTCTTCCCTTCTTCCCTTCTTTCCTTCCTTCTCTCTGTTGAACAGCATGCCTCCTTATGCCAAGGCAACATAGTGGAGGCTTAGTGGGTGAGGGAAAAGCTGTGGATGTTATCTACTTGGACTTTGGTAAAGGAGTTTACATCAAGGTGAGGCACGGTCCTTTCTCCCAGATAACTAGGAAGAAGAGGAAAATGGCCTCAAGCTGGGCCAGGTGAGGTTTACATTGGATATTAGGAAAAAAATATTCAAATCTTCACCTCCCTCTAGGGTTCTTTTATTATTTCTGCTTCATTTCTAACCTAAAAATATAGACATTGTTTTGAACTAAAGACTCCTGTTGTCACAGTGGCTGTTACTTATTTGTGAGTAGCATAACACTGATGAAATTTTGATTACTCAGCAAGGTTTTGGCAACACTGTATTTATTTAACTCTTGTACTTGGAACATGGCCTCAAATGACCACCTAACTCCTAAACCTGAAAGTATAACATGCCAAGGTAACTGCATATCTGACAGACATATCTTTCTAAGAGGAAGTAGATATTTGGTGATCCATATTCAAGAGTGTCTTTTTTTATTTGCCTGAATATTGAAAAATTAAGCTTAAATCATATTGCTAATTTCTTGGATATTACTACATTATGGAAAGATTTAAAGCCATGTTACTGTGTACTTAACTCTTATAAAACTTGTGTAGTAGAAAGTTATGGAATATAAAACAGCTTTTGTAGTTCATAGGAAGCAGTCTGGAAGCTTTGTAAACACTGAAACCTAAGTTAAAACCAAAGCGATCCTGTTTAGTACTGTAGGGTACTTATCAATTACATATGCAAACAGAAAATGTTTCTTACAGAACTTGCCTCTAAATGAGCTTCTGTTTCTGGTTGAAAACTAAATCTTTGTAAGCTTCAGCATTGCAGAAATCAGAGAGAGTAAGCTGATATTTTCTTGCTTAAATCATTAGTGTTTTAAGCTACTCTTACCTTTTGTCACCCCACCAGTTTTCTTTATCAGCCAGCTCTTCATGTGAGGGGTCAGTTTTTCAGGGTCTGATTGTGAGGTTCTATTTCCTACCTCCCTCATTGTGTTTATAGTGAATGCACTGTTTGTATATAGAGAGAGGACATCAGAAACTCCACAACTTACTGGAGTTTAGTCTATGAAGAGCTGATTGTAAACAAAAATGAGAAAAAACCAATTTGCTTTGCACAGGAATGCTGTGTGGTGGGTTGATGTGTTGTTTTTGGGGCTTTAAATACTCTTCTTGCAGTTTATTGCTGCTTTCTTAAGTAGTCAAACAAACCATAAATACTGTCTCTATGAGATGTGATGGCTCCTAAGTAGTCATATACATTTTCAGTTTCTGGTGTAATTATTTTTAATGGAAATAAGACTTTTTGTAATTAGTACTTTTTGCAATCATGCTTACTTGGCCCAGCACAAAAGACCAAAAATAATCTAAATGCTCCAAAATGTAATACAAATCTAACACAAAATAACCTAAATGCTCCAAAAGGCTACTCTGTGCCCTGAATTGGCAATAGACAGTGCTGAAAAGAAGGTGTATGGGCACATTTGGAGCACATCTGTAAATGACTATGTCTCACTTCCAGACTGCTTCTGGCAGGGTATAGTGTTACGGACATAAAGTACCCCTGTTTGGAAATAGAGTTGTAAAGAACTCACTTTGGAAAATTATGATTCACTTCTTGTCTTTTTTTTAGATGTTTAAGGCTTGAATTCAAAGTGTTTTATTTTTATAATCAGTACATAAACTGCTCCTTTCCAAGCATATCCATTCTGAGATTCTGTGATTTTGTGATCCAGAAAATTAATAATTAAGTAAGCGCTACTACTATTCAGCAAAGTAAGAGCTTTAAAAATATTTGAGTCTTGTGGTATTTTGTGGATTCAGTTATGTTTCCATTTGTTTGCGGTGATCACTGCTAAAGAATCAGAATTTTCATAACTCACTTAATATAATTTAGCTTTCCTCTGCAGCATATAGTTTCATAAAATTTGGAACAAGTGAAGAGTCAGAATTTTCCTGGTTCTGAGAAGTTTCTCTCAATATTGAAGTCTATTTTGTAGTTGCCCTAAGTCCTCAGCTATTCAGGAGGAAACAGAAGGAAGAATTCAGTCTTCATGCAGTCTGAATCCCTCTGGAGGCAGGTTCTTTTCATCAGTTGTGAAAGGGCCTTAGATGACATTATTCTGAAAAAAGGCATTTGAGGTGCTAAAGACCAATTTACAAAACCCTTGTAAGAGACACATTCCCTTTGGTAATCATCCTCTTTAACATGTATGAGACAAAATACACCTTGCTTCTGTAGATGTACCTTCAACAGGTGACACAAGAGGCATAGCTAGCCTATAAAAGAGATTCATGTAGCCTCTGGTCTACTTCAGAGGTTTCATGCACCATGCTGGGGCCATGTCATGAGTCAAATAAAACAGTTCTGGCAGCAAAATCAGCCTGGTCTTCACCTCCATATTCAAACACTTTTCAAGTCACAAGGCCACTCACTGCAGGCATGCTCCATGTGCACAGCAGAACTGCTCTCCGCATGCTCAGAAAGACACTGACTTCCTGGCAAGTGATGGTCCTCAGGATGACTCCATCAGGGCATGCCTAACAGCACATTCAGCAGGCCTGGGAAACACAGCATTTTCTTGAGATGCATTAAAAAGACGAAATCATTGCATACACAGAGGGGTATTTCCACATTTTTCCTCCACAATATTTTATTTCTGTTGATCAAATTTCTAGCAGGCTTTTTTGGTTTCTGCAGGCTGCCCACAGAAGTGCATTTTTATGCATGGATGTTGCAACAAGTAATACTGAAAAAGTTGGAAGATTCCATGGACTTTTCATTATAAAGTCCCTATTACAAGCAGAATTAAATTTACCTTAATCTGGTAAAGTCAGATACAGTTCACTAGAAGTTAGACAACCAATGGAGATCACAGATATCTCAACACATCTAGAAAATGTCTTTTAACATAGATCAGATCAGATTTAAGATTGGGCTTTTAGGAAAATTCACAGTATGTATGTTCCCTGTCTCATTTTAGTCCTCAAGAGTTCACAATTTCTGCAGAGCAGTGCCTGATCCTTTCCTCAAAAAGAAATTACAGATGAATATAATAAAATCATTTCATTTGTCTCAGACCAAGTTATGGCTCTTAATATTTCAAGTATAAGTTTTAACAGTGACTGGTTATATATTTCTAAGTGTTTATTAACAGCAAAAGTCCGTTTGAAAAGCTAGGAGAACACAATTTTTTTCAACAGATGGTCTCTGTTTTGAATTAAAGTACACACATGAATACATAAATACATAGAGAAACAACAAACACTTTTCTAATGTGAAAGAAAAAACTTTTGTTTTTAAGACAATGAACTTGAGAATTTTACATAAATTAGATAAAGGGTATATTATGATTACCTGGGAATACTGATGTCTGAATTTCCCCAAAATAGTTTGTTAAGCTGAAAGATCTGCACAGCTGGACAGGATGTAAAACAAGTGATCTCAATAGACAACAGCAATGAAATAAAATATATTAATAGTCATGAAAACAGACATGCCAGAAATGTCTGGTGATTCCAGGCATCTGAGAGAAATGTGGAAAACAATAAGCTACGAAAAGTTTCCTTTTCATGCCATGTGAAGGGAGCTTTTTTTCTGGTATATATTTGTGCATACATTCTAAACAGCAGCCCAAATAAGTCTGTTATTTGCCTTGGAAGAGAAAATATTACTAGCAAAGATAAGAGGTTTGGGTTTCAAGGGTTTTTTTTTGGTTGGGGTTTTGAGGGATTTTTAAGCATTTTTTTTCATTCTAAGCCCTGGCTCTCTATAAAGCTGGGACAAAAGTTATTAGCATCACAGAGATTAAAGAAAGATTATGAGTTTATCTCAGTGTCAACAAACAGATAATGAAGAACCTTCTTACTGTTTCTTTTCCTTCTGGAATTAAAAGAGATGTGTAAATGTGGCATATATCCATCAAAAAAGTTTAAAAATATTCTGACACGTGATCGGGTGCTTCCTTTTAACCTTCGATTGCTTAGCTATTTCTTTGAACTCATTCCTGCTGCAGGTAGTGAAAGCTGAGGACATGTTATTTTAGTTATTCCTCCTTCCCAAACAGGAAATGGTTCTTTCACGATGTGCATTTTTTATCATCTGATTTATAGCCTTTGTTTGCTTTACCATTCTGTCTTTCTTTCTTCCTAGAAAAAAAATATCTCATGCATACCTTTGCCTAAGTTGCTTCCTATTCTTTACAAGATCTGTAAAGCTTATTTTGGAAAAAACGTTCAGACTTCAATGAAATAAATGTAAGTCAAATATTCAAATGATCATATTCTTATTTCAGCTTTGAAATAGATAACTCTCTTTAATTAGAAGACTGTTTAGTGTATTTTTTTTTAGTTTCTTTTTACTTTTTTTTTTCCTTGGCAGGATAGTGTAAGTACTTATTTTCAGGAATTTTGGAAGCAACAGGGGAGAACCTTTGAAAATTATATATGTTTACTCATTTAATGGCTTACTTTGTGTCACCAAAGAGAACACAGCCCATCTTTCAATACAAAAGTATCTCCATTTTTTTTCTCCATTGAAAACAACCCCTTAGCTACAACAAATCACACTAAAGTCTCAAAAAAAAAATTAAATAAACAGTATGATTACAACATGAAGAGAATGAAGTGCAAAGGTATAGAAATTCAAAAGATTTTAGGGAAAAGTAGGCTGCAGTTTTGTGTGTATTTCCTATATACCCTGTCTTTTAGTATATTTTTTAAAAGTGATGTAAAAACCATTCTTTTAAACAGTAATATAATAACTGTGCACCTTCTTTCTACTATGTTTATATTGTGTCATATCTGGGGTTTTATGCAATGACTGCAAAATGTATTTAGCATTGTCTGAATTCTGTAGTGTGTTGGGCAAGATCTCACAATAGATGCAGAAAATTTAGCTCTGTGTCTTGGCACAGGTACATTTGTTTTATGAAAACTGAAGCACATCCTGTAAATTAGGGAAATATATCTCTAATATAAAATGTACGGGTTAAGCAAATTATTTTTCTCATTGGAGTCAACCTTCTCCACAAGAAATGCACATTATCTTATGGCTATGTATCTATAGCCTGCACTTGATTGCTCCCAAGTTATCTGAAAAAAACTAACCTCAAAAAAACATAATGTCCATTTTAAAACATCTGTTATTGACTATGTCTTTTGGAGGAACAACTATCCTAACTCAGTTTCTGGTCAATGAGAACTTAGTGTGCTAAACAACAATATAACAGCAGATGTACAATAAAGACCAGAAGGCTGAAATATTTTGGCTACTGCCTCTTCCTTGGTAACAGGAAATGAACAGCTCATGGCATAATCTGCCAAAATATTTCTTCGTCATTCTTTGCCTGACTCCAGCATGAATTCAGTAAGACAGCACTTTGTTCTATTAAAACATCCATATTCCACCATCTAAATTTCACAGAATCGCAGAATCACAGAATCACCAGGTTGGAAGAAACCTTCAAGATCACAGAGTCCAAGCCATGCCCTAACACCACCTCAACTAAACCATGGCACTGAGTGCCATACTCAATCTTTTTTTAAACACATCCAGGCATGGTGATTCCACCACCTCCCCAGGCAGACCATTTCAGTATTTTATCACTCTTTCAGTAAAAAACTTTTTCCTAACCTCCAACCTAAATTTCCCTTGGTGCAGCTCCAGACTGTGTCCTCTTGTTCTGTCAGTTGCTGCCTGGAGAAAGAGACCGACCCCTGCCTGACTACAACCACCCTTCAGAAAGTTGTACAGAGCGATAAGGTCACCTCTGAGTCTTCTTTTGTCCAGGCTAAACAACCCCAGCTCCCTCAGTCGTTCCTCATAGGGTTTGTGTTCCAAGCCCTTCACCAGCCTCTTTGCCCTTCTCTGAACGCGCTCAAGCACCTCAACGTCCTTCCTGAACTGAGGGGCCCAGAGCTGGACACAGCACTCGAGGTGTGGCCTCACCAGTGCCGAGTACAGGGGAAGAATGACCTCCCTGCTCCTGCTGGACACACTGTTCCTGAAAGAGGCCAGGATGCCATTGGCCTGCTTGGCCACCAGGGCACACTGCTGGCTCATGTTCAGTCTGCTGTCGACCAGTACCCCCAGGGCCCTTTTTTGCCTGGGCACTGTACAACCACTCTGTCCCCAGCCTGCAGCACTGCAGGGGGTTGTTGTGGCCAAAATGCAGGACTCGGCACTTGGACTTGTTAAACTTCACCTTATTGTACTCTGCTCATCCATCCAACTGTTCCAGGTCTCTCTGCAGAGCCCTCCTACCTTCCATCAGATCGACACATGCTCCCAGCTTAGTGTCATCTGCAAATTTACTAATGAAGGACTCAATTCCCTCATCCATGTCATCAATAAAAATATTGAACAGAACTGGTCCCAGGACAGACCCCTGAGGGACACCACTGGTGACTGGTTGCCAGCTGGATGCAGCTCCATTCACCACCACTCTCTGGGCCCAGCCATCCAGTCAGTCCTTAACCCAGCAAAGAATGCTCCTGTCCAAGCTGTGGACTGCCAGCTTTTCCAGGAGTATGCTGTGGGAGACAGTGTCAAAGGCCTTGCTGAAGTCCAAACAGACAACAGCCACAGCCCTTCCTGCATCTACCAGGCAGGTCACCTGGTGATGAAAGGAGATCAGGTTGGTCAAACACAACCTCCTAAACCCATGCTAGCTGGGTCTGATCCCCTGGCCATCCTGTAGGTGCTGTGTGATGGCACTCAAAATAAACTGCTCCATTACCTTAGCAGGTACCAAGGTCAGACTGACTGGCCTATAATTTCCAGGATCCTCCTTCCTACCCTTTTTGTAAATGGGCGTCACAGTGGCCAGCTTTCAGTCATCTGGAACCTCACCAGTGAGCCAGGACTGTTGGTAAACGATGGAGAGAGGCTTTGCAAGCCCATCTGCCAGTTCCCTCATCACCCTGGGATGGATCCCATCTGGTCCCATAGATTTAAGAATATCCAAGCATCCCAGCAGTTCTCTGACTGTCTCCTCCTGGATAACAGGGGGACCATCCTGCTTCCTGACACCATCTACCAGCCCAGTTTCAATGTTTCTTTTGCACAAGCAGTGCTTTTGTACTGACTTACCAAAGGCAAATATTTCCTTTGGGGCTTCAATATTTTTAAAATTGTTTTCATAGTGTTTCTATATTTTAGCACTAGTTTTAGAACTCTTTGAAAATTGTGGTTTGCATTTAATATTTATGAACAATATAAAGATAAGATGAAAAAAAAAAAAGGAAAAAAGTTTCAGTCTATCCCCAGAATCTTTTTGAAAAGATTTGTTCTTTTTCTCACAAGGAAATATTTGCATCTGTTTCAAATAAATAGTACTTGCTTATTTCCCCCAATATTCTTTTTTCTAACAATTCACCAACAGTTTTACATGTTTCTATAACAGGCCTTTCAAATAAAATAGTTCTCCATAGAATTCTACAGTGAATAGAATGACAATTTTTGCGCACATTGAGTACTTGAAAAAGGTATTACCTAACAGAAATGCAGCAAAATTCATAGCAAATCCAGGCAACTATGCAGGGAAATTTTCAAGCAAAAACCTCCTGAAAGGAGTAAATAATACTTTTTAATTGACCTTTCCAGGTGCATAGTCAGCAATATTATTAGTACAATACTTTTGGATATCCCCATGAGTTAAAAGGCAAACAGCCTTTTTTGACCCGTTTGCTTGTTTGCCTGTCATTGAGCTTGTTTGTTTTTCTCCCAACCCGCAATAAAGCACATTTGGTAAAGGTGCCATTTCTGTTACTATTACTATAATTATGGCATGTCTTATTAATTTATTCTGCCATTTTCCATTTAAGGGGGAAGATATTGTTCCAGTTAGATGTCTCTTTCTGCCTAGGAATGATGTTTTGATCTCTCAAAAGCGGACTGTGGGTTTGTATCTCTAAGTTATTTATCATTAGGCATGATAGACTGGCACATTGTGACGCAAAACTTTCTCATAAATTTCAGAGCCGCTTTGTCACTGCACATATGGTTGCCTCAAATACTTGTCATTGAAACAGGGTTGGAGTAGGATTTCTGCTCTTTTTTTGGGTCATGTTCAATCTACAGTGCTTGGTACCACAATCAAAGGAGTCAGTCGTGCTGGATATTATACTTTGTTTAATCAAGGCACAAACTTCAGCAGAAGTATTTTTAAAGATTCTGTAATTCCATTTACATTGAAGTCCTTATCATCTTGCCATAATGCAAAAAATATGAATCATATTTACAAATTTGTCTGGACAGCAGATTTTTTCAGGAGTATCAAAAGATAACTGCAGTCAGTTCTGTTAGTTTGGCTAGAAAGAGAAATGGTTTACATGACTTACATGTACTGTTGGCTGAAGAAATCACAAGCAGCTTTGCATTTCCCAAAGGGTTTTTTTAAAGCAACTTCACTGTATTATCCAAACAGTAATTTATGGCACAGCTACAACAAGTGGCATGCCCTGGCATTGAGCAACATTTTCTTTGTAAAGGTATATGATGTTCACATGACTTTTTCCTTATCCCACTTTACAGTAAACGTCTGCATTGATATTCTGATTAGGAGATGATACCCATGATTTCTGCTGGAGAGATCATAGTAGCTTCTGCCTTGCTTTGCAACAGGTATTAAGAGCCTTAATAACACCTATTACAGTTACTGCTAGATGCTTTTAGATGGGACAAAACTTCATTTCATGTTCTTAAAGAAGAATATGTTGGCAAACTGTCAAAAACTCCAAGGCTAATATTCAGTGTTTCATTTTGATCAGTCAAAAAGACTTGACCATATTCATTGCAGAGGGGTGTGTAGATAAAGTATTTTTTTTGTGTCTTATAAAGCTTTCTGAAATTTTCCTGACCAATAAAAGCTTTTTTCCTTCTTATCACTTTTTATAACTTATAACTAGTGCTTCCTGTTTAGCAGCATAAAAAGCAGATAATCTGTTTGCCAGTTTTCTGGGGTTTTTATCCAAACTCTAGTTGGAATAGACATACAGTTTAGCAACAGTCATAAATGGAGCTATCATCATCCAGTTCTGATGTTTTACAAAGACACTTGCATTACCATATTTCTTTCTCAGAATCTTCTATGCTGCTTCAATGTTTTTATTTGATTTGGGAACTGAGTTGTAGCAGCAACACTCGTAGTTTATAATTATTACAATATGCCATTTTGAATAATGCAAGTCAAAGCTTTTATTGAATTCAGAAATATTCTCTACTTTGGCAGGAAACAACACCCAGTATCCCATTACTCTATGACAAATAATCACCATCACATATGACTGTGGCAATTCTGACATTACAAACACCAGCTGAGTTACAACAAAATAACAATTACAATGCCAGTGTCTGCATCTTGGTAGAATCTATGCCAGCCTGTATCATTTTAGCAATCTGGGACAGTGCTGATTGCTTTACATGTTAAAATTACTGAAGGAATTGAGACCTGTGGTGAGCTTGAATACTAGGAAGAGACAGGGTATAATTACGCCTTACAACACCAAAGAAAAAACTTCGGAGAAAAGGTTATTTAATATCTAAGTAAAAACTTTAGGAAGTCTTTAAAGATATTTTGTGGATGCTGAGTTTTTTAATTGAATACGTTCGTTTGCTAGAATACCTCCATCAGTTTATTCAACTGGATCATTGACTTGTTAACAATTTTAAGCTGCTTCACTACATATTGCTCTCAAGAATTCAACAATGAAATAGAATTATGACAAAAGCTGCATACATATTTAGAAACATTTCAAAGAAATTACTTTGTGTCAAAAAAGAATACTTGCAAACTTTTTACTCAAAATCAGCAATTTTTGATTTTGAAAAAAATATAAATTGTGAAAGAGTCAGCATATTTGATTTTGCATACACATGGGAGTGCCAGCATCATATACATTTAAGAATGAACCATTTACATACAACTTTTTTTCATCTGTCACTCATACAGAATGTACTAAGGATATCTCTATGGTGAACACTCCCAAATTCTGGTGGGAATGAGGAGAATCAAGAGTATGTTTAAGGTAGATATCACAAGCAGTATTTACAAAGTATTTCTGGGTGTAACTATAACTGCAGGTTTGTTTTTTGTTTAAATTTTCTGTATATTAAAGAAAATCACGACTAAAAGAAAAAGTACTTAAAATATTGGATAAATCAACTTTTAAAAAACTAATTCACAATTTCATGATAAATACATAGTGTTGATTAAAATCTAATGACAATGTCATGGTAAAAAAAAATACCTAAAATTATAAATATATATATACACAAGGTTACTTGTGTATTTTTACTGGCACATATACAGTATAACATAGTAAAATTTAGCCAAATACTGTTCATCACACAGGAGAAAAAAAATAATTATTAACATCAAATCACCTGCCTTACTCTGCTGGGGGTGAGAAAGGACTCTTCATGACATTGGGTCTGTTTTCACTTCCCTGATGGTTATTCTGTATTCTTTTTCACTGTACATACTCATTTAATTTGTTTCTACTTATATTAAATGGGATTTCTGTTGGCAACAACTATGTGGTCTAAACAATTTGCATTCACTAGGACAACAGCAAAGAAAGTGGTTAGACCTGGAATGACTTGCTGGCATAAAATCATTGCCAGAATAGGAAACTTCCATGAATTATGGTGAGCTGATAACCTGCTGAGTTTGTGGCATCTCATCTGTCCTAACTTTTCCTAGAGAAATTAAAACTGGGAAAAAGAGATAGAAATTAAAACCAAATAAATTTAAACCAAAGAACCCATTTAATATGTTGGCTCATTTTTTTTCAAAACATTTTCACAATTTTCATATGCTGATTTATAATTTTTAGGGCATGTACTCCTCAGGGCAAGCTTCAACATTACCACATCTTCAGGAAATTTTGAACTACAGGCAGTTGCTTCATTTACTCAAACAGCAGAAATAAGATTAATATCAGAAAAATATGAGGTTTTGATAGATTTAGAAGCAGGTCCAAAGAAAGTAAACACATCTAAATTTTTCACTTAAACCACCTTAACTGTACAGTTGAAAGCCTAAAAGTCCATTGAGAGTGATTTCCCTCCACGTAATGGTTGCACTCAGAATGTTTGAATGGATGCACATCTGTAACTGAGAAATTCAATGTGCCAACAGTTGGTCATGCAGCCTGGAAGGCGATAGTAGAGGAGGAGAGAGAGGCAGTCACATATGGAAGATGTTAGAACAGACTGCAAAACCCAGTTGCAAATCTTACGTTTCTTTTCTTTTTTTAAATGGCTCTAAATAAAACACTGGGCCACCAACTCACTTTCCAAAATCTGTAGGTTGAATGTGGGAGATTCAAAACCCAGCTCTGAATCAGGGTTCTGTGTCCTAGAGTCATCATTAATGTTGAAGGATAATACAACTATGACAGTGTAAGAGATGTGTATTTATATGCACTGCTCATGAAAATCCCAAACAACACTAATGGTGTTTTATTTGAGAGCCTTTGATGTTAATAAGAGATAGGCTTATGCCAAGTCTGGCACATCAGACTTTTGAATTGTATAAAGGCAGCAGCCACAGCAGCTTTGTTCTGCATGAAGGCTTACACGTTGAGACGGAGATTGTGCTTACAGTTGTGAACAGTGTAAAAACATTTTCAGAGGCCATAATGCTGTTTCATGTCAGCTATTTTTTAAACAGGGCTGACTATCAAACAGCTGACAGCTTTCAAACTAGTGGGAAAAAACCCCATGGATTTCCTCCCCTCTTTTATACCAGACATTTTAGTTAGCTATGTTCCAGCCCCAAAAAGTATTCAAAACTGTTATATTTTACTATTTACTTAGAAATTAAAAAATCCTAGCCTTCATTTCATTTTGGTTTCACGTAGGAAAAAAAAAATCTTATTTTCGAAATGGATATGCTTAAGTGTATATCCAATTTGTTTTAAAGAGGAGGAAGATAGAAAACCTAGTCATATCTGTAAAAACTTGTAGATCTCATGTATGTCTATATATCTATACATATGGTTAAAAATTAAGAGTAATACAGTTTTGAAATGGACATGATGAAATGATGAGAACTAAATATATAAGTGTTTTGGAGATTCTCCCAACCCAAAGAATTTCCATTTTCAGGTCAGTTTAAATTTCTGAAAACAAATTTGAAGGTATCATTGTTTTACAGTCACCTAAATTTAGGCATGTAAAAGGTAGTTGTCAGCATTCAGCAGTACACCATTTAACTGGACAGTCTTTCACAGTGTTGTCTGGAGACCAGAATTTCTAGCTACTGGAAATACGAATATTCTGAAATCACTTACGCTTTGATGTCAATCTTTAAAGTTTCATATATAATCAGTTCTCAAAGAATGGAATTTTAATATTTCAGAATATATCACCTAAAATAAAGTTTAAAAATGTTTAACATTGAAAGGTTTTGCATAAAATGTTAAATACAAGGCAATGAAGTTTTAAAGTATTATTACATAAAAGTTAAAATTAAATGCAATTCCAGTATTGAACGTAAATATTGTCACTATCTTCCCAAAAAAGTATTTTTTTTTACTAGCAAGATCAAATCAGATAGTCTAAATACTCTCTGGGTTTTTTTTATTTTTTAACCCAAATTTACATTTTTCAATGTAATTGAAAAAAAATCCAGTAGAAGTCCTTTTGCCACTGAGCTCTATTTGATCCACTCCTCACATTTTAATTTCTACTCAGAGACACTTTGCAGTCTTCCTAATAAAATTACTTTCAATGGTTTTCTTTGTATTAATTAAAAGTGAGAGACCCAGTACACTTGTGTCTTAGACAGAGAGCTCTTTTCAGTGCTTACCTCACTGTAACATGCATATTCTTCTGGGAAGAATTAATAGGAGCAGGAAATCTGCTAACATTAGAATGGATAAATGAGATCTCTGATTAAATTCCTTTCCTAGAAATACAGATTTTAAGAAAAAAAAAATTACAATGTCTAGAAGCACTGCAGAGTAATGCAAACCACGCTTTATAATAATGAGCATGATATAAATATTAGGTTAATGCTCATTTTTATCCCTATTTGATTATTTATATTAAGTCATTGGTTTAAGAACTGACAGTGCAAATGTGATTTTTTGTTCCACCTCAAGTGATTAAAAAGCCTAGCTCATAGTGCTAGAGATTGAGCATTATTAAGTTTGTAGTTTTATATGTATAGAGTATTTTTTACAAAAAAAGACATTGAACTTATAAAGACAAGTGTTAAAAACCTGAAAAGAACCATTATTGTTGAAATTTTCTTAGCTTAATCAACCCCAGGGAAAATCAATTTTAGAAAATTGGAGCTCAAATGATAAAAATCTTGTAATTAATGAAATAACTGAGGCAGGAGACTTATAATGGTTAATGCAGGCAAAATTAACTGTAAATTGAATTACTTCTTCCACCTATGAGAGAAGCTGATTCTTTTTAGAGTTCCTTGAGGCTGATTCTAACGAAAATTTTAGCAGTAATGATGAATTCCTGCTTTATCACCTTAAACTGTGGCTATTAGGTATAGCTAAGTGGCCCACTGTGGTAGTTTTCATATCTAGAAGGGGCTTGGTCTCTAGGCAAAATGAAGTTAACTGTTAAGTCATGGTTAAGATTAGGTTTCAGACACTTTTTCTATAACTTTGTAAACTATCCTCTTGATAGTTTACTTCTTGATAGTTAATATCCTCTTGATGTCTTTCAATGCAAATAATGGATTTTCACTCTTCAAAAGGTACTTATGGCCTGGGATGAAAATATTAGGAGCTGGGAACCAGAAATGTAAATTTAAATTTCATTGTGATATCCAAAGACCCTATCTTTAAAAAACCTCCTGTTTTTTTGGTTGTTTTAATTTTTATGCTCTTCTATTTTTATTCTATTGCTGAGATAGATTTTTTATTATTTTATTCTCCATGTATCTGAGTCTCCTCATTACTGATTAATTCAGACGACTTGTACAGGTTTAAGGCAATTACAAAAATTTTTTAAATAATCCATATAGAATTTACTGCAAATTTGTCAAGGGCTTGAAATTTAATTAAAAAAAAATACATAAATATATATAGCAAATACTAAACTTATTTTAATCAGCATTGCTCTTTTTTGTTACACTGTAGAAAGGGTATCACTTATTATAGAGGATTCCTTTACAAATTTATTTATTTAGTTCTATTTAATATTTGGTATCTTTTTAGGAAAAACACCTACTGTGTAAACATTTCTAAACAGTCCAAATGTCTCACCTCCATTAACACAATTCACAGTAAAATTCTTAAGGAATTTGACAGAAAGGCCATTAGAAATGGCTATCTATCCTTCACTGAATAAATTCTTTCCATGCTTTTGTGAACACAAACACACACCCCTACACACACACTGATGAATCAGTGCTCTCCTTCCTATCAGTCAGCATGGTCCTCGATGTTCTCTGGTTTATATTAATACTGATCAGTAGTTTTTTGGCTTTTGCTTAAGAACTTTTTGTTTCTTGCTTCAGTTTAAAAGGACGTTTTAAAGGGTACAGTGGAAAAAATTCTGATTTTAAACATATGCTATTGAGAGATAAATATTAATCAATTGGGGGGGGAAAGCAGTGTGTTTTATCAGTATATGAGAAAAAAACATACCACCTGCAAGTGCTGAAATTTTCAACAAAAACCCCATGAATACTTCATATTTTTTCTGAATCAGATAGCATGTGTGTTTTTCCTGAGAGTCATTTATCATTTAAAAAGAATTTCTTGCAATGCCCCACTTTTACCTTAGATGCAGGAGGGTTCTGTAAGTTGAGCAGTGGGATAATCTACTTTGGCATATTTAATATTTTGTCATAATCAACTATAAGCATATTTAACATTTCCTCTCTACCTTTCATATGAGTACTCGGTCTGCTCTGACACATGATAAGGAGAAGGATTCTTGGAATAGTTGGCTGAACTAGAATGAAATAGCAGAAACCTCTTGTTCAATAAACTGGTCCTCCTTGCGTCTGTGAGCTGTTGAATAAAAAATTAGAAACTGTGTCTCCAAGCACTGATGTGGGCACGTGCCCTTCAGGAGTGACAAGGAGTAGCAAGTATTTCTTCCCTTTCCTGTCACATTATCCTCATGATGATATTTTTCATTGCTTTCCATACTGAGGCATGTAAGCAGGATGGGTGGAGTGAATTGTAAAGTTCTTGTAATTTAGCATAGATCATGTAATGGGGTGTTTTGGTCACTGTTGATCTGAAGTTGTAGAGAAGGTCATGGAATAACTTTCTGGAATAGTGACAGGAAAGATGTTGGGTGGGGTTCAGGGAATGACTTCATCGCTTAACTTAAGGCATCTCTGGTGCATATGCCTGCACCTGTACTAGGATCCAATTGAAAGAAATGGGTAAAATGGGAAGTTGTAATATATAGCATTCTTGCTTCAGGGTAAGAAAATTAGTTCACACAAGCCCCCATTGGAGACAGCATGATTAACTCACATATATCATCCTGCTTCAGCTACTTGAAGTTACATTCAGTTAATTGTGTGCCCAATTTCTGGTTTAGGAAACACTCAAACTCTTCTTCACTTCCTTCTTTCACCTTCAGAAAAGGTCAAAAGATCACTGCAACACATCTGGGATGACTGTGGAAGCTGTTCTGAAAGCAGAGTACTTGTAGGAACAGCATGGTCTTTACTGTCAGGTGCTTTCCCAAGCAGTCTAGTTAAACCGTGGGCAAGTTAAACCACAGGCATTTTGTCTTGTAGCTCTCCTGCACTGAGGCAACGAATAGAAAAGAAGTTAATTTCTCTTGTCACCTTTTTTATTTCCCTCATGCCTTTTTATAAGTATGAATGGCTGTATCTTTGAGACTGGCTTTAAAATCATAGCATGAAGCCACATCAGTTTTTGATATTCCAGCATGAGAAATCTTTTTGGAGCTGTTGTTGTTGGTTTTTTTTTAACAGTTCAGTATGCTGATAATGTTCAGTAATTGATCGAATTGATGAATACTACTTACTAGCAAAGTACACTGTTCTCTGCTTTTGTCTTTCTGTTTCCCATCCCTTGTCCCCTTGTCTGTCCCCATCTCTTCGTTTGTCATGTGCCCCCCTCCTCTTTCTTGCCTGGAAGCAGTAATCTCAGCCCCAAGAATTAGAGAGATCTGACACAGACTAACTTGTTTACTTACACAGTTGTCCTGAGTTTAACTTGCTGCTCTCAGCTGGTTTTGACTGGAAACCAACAGAAATGACTAGAAACATGAGTGCTCCTCATCTCCAAAACCTCTTTATGAAAGTAATATTTCAGAAGTCTCTCTTTAAAATTTACAATTTCCTATGTATTCTTCTACCCCAGGTGTATAGCTGACTTCCAAGCACAGATGAAGCCAACAGTTTCTCCCTTGCAAGTTGCAGATTCCCAGGGGAAGCAAATGGTAAAAAATAATTACAACATATATCCTTGCTCTTTCCCATGATTTCCTTCTAATGCCTTTTCTTCTAACCTGTGTTTCCTCTCCTAGGTTTTTATTTTATTCTCTGAAGGTGTGACCCCAACATCAGTGTCCCTGTTAATTGAAAATACAGTAAGCTAAAAGAGAAGAGGAAAATGCTCATCTGTGTTCTCTGTGGATTCTTAGATCTGCTAAAATAATTTTTTGCAAGTTTTCACTCAAAATAAAAACTTGTGGTTTCTCCAGGTCCAGTTATTAGGGATAACATGCACCACAGGTGGCAATTCTCAAGTCCAAATGCAGGGAGAGCACTGACTCTAGGGGTTGTATCTGCCAAGACTTTAATATGGTGACTTATGAAATCCAAATTGTTTTAGAATACAATTTTCTAATAAGAACTGTGGCACTGGACTTGTAGTTACAATAATATTTTTTTTCTAAGTATGCTGCAAACATAACTTTTATTTTTCCCAAAAAACATCTGTGAAGTAGATAATAATTTTCTTCATTTTTGCGGAAACTTGTGAAAACATTGCCAGAGCATAGAGGGAGTTAGTGTCATAGCTGGATGAGACAATGTTTTATTGCCATGCTTAGATCAGAATTTCCGAGAACTTCATGATCCTGAAAGAAGCTCAGTCTAAAGGCAGGATATGGAAAAGGATGTGGTGTGTTCTAACACACACATACACTCACACCCGCCCCCATGCATACAGATACGTCCTGAATATTACAGCAGATCCCCTTAGGACACAGAGGACTTCATTTGATCTCATCTGGCTTTGGGTCTGATCCTGTCTATATGATGAATGAAAGTAAAAAAATGGAGCATAAATTCTTTTTTTACAAATAACACCTTTTCCTTGCTTTTTTTTTTTTTAAATCAGATCTTGAAGAAATGGGGGTTACTACTTGAAAGATGATTCCCCCTTCAAGAAAACACCCAAAAAACCAACAAATCAAAACAAACAAAAAAAAAAAAAAGGAAAAAGAACCAAACAAATAAAAAAGAAAACCCAGATGATTTACTGGTACAAACAGTTTTGCCTGAAAAAATGTAGCACCCACAAATTCCAGAGACAAGCACATACAAATTTATTTTGAAGCAATTTTTTAAATTGATTATTCCACTGTAGAAAGTGAAATAACACAATAACCATTTGTTTGAATAAATGCTTAAAGCAGATCGACTTCTAGCAGTGTTTCTTTGGTAAAAAAAGCCAACCAGTTCCATTCACAAAATTCTTTACATCTCTTGTGAAAGAATTACCATTTCTAATTTCTAATGACTTTTGGAAAGCAGGTCAGATGCCCTATCTCCCATGCTAGTTCTCTAATCTTGCATGTACTAAGCTAATTACCCATCAGAGCCGAGCACATTCAGCGCTGGGCTCTTTCCCAGGCTCCGGGCTGCTCTCTCTCAATGTCGGCTGCCAGTCCATCAGCTGTTCAGGGGCCTCGAACAACAGCTGCCAGCAACTGCAAACATCCGGCCTCCGCTGAGAGGCATAAAGAGCCAATTGATAGCAACAAACATCAGCGTGCACAGGAATGCCAGCACAGTCATAAATTAATTCTTTGAATTTTAATAGTCTTAATGGAATGAGAGAGGGGGGAAAAAGAAAGAAAGGAAAAAAAAAAAGGATGATGTTAAGTGAGAGTGTGGTGTATTGATGTTTTGTTCCTAGTTTCCCCGAGATGATTGCCGTGATTTTTACTAGAATTGTCTTGGATTTAATCCTTTCTGACCTTCATTTCCTATGTATCTACTCTTGCAAGTAAGTTTCTGCAATATTCTTATAAACTGCTAAGCCAAAAATCATTTGGCTCTGACACTGGGCTGATGTGTTTCCTTGTCGAAGGATAGATAAACCAGTTATTCTGCCTCCAAAGCATCAAATGATAGACTAGATGGATGTGTTGGTCTTTTATGACTATGAACTGATACCCCTGCCCAACTCACTCTCTTGTTGAACTGCAATCAGTAATTTTTAAAATATCCTTGTGATAGCTTAGGCATTTGAGCAAATGAGCACTGCTTTGTTGGGAGACGTCTCTCCTGACTGAGTTAACAGTGCTGGATCAGTTAGAATTTCTTAGTACAGTACTATTGCAGTCAATCTCCCTTTTTAAAAATGAACATGAAAAAAGAGCCATGTTAGAAAATATAAAAATGTTAGTTTCGCACTGCAAGACATGACTGAGGACCTATTCTGTGGCTCATGATCAGTTGTCGTGACCAACTCGTTCTTCCTACAGCTAATGCAGCGTTTCAGAATGGGTCACTATAAGCCTGGAGTTCATGAATGGAGAATGTTCATAGAGGAAAACCACATTTAAGTGGGTGCATTAGGAACTCCAGTGAACAAACCCAAGTCAATTCAGATTATAAAATTTTCTCCAGTGTCTGTGAGAACTCAGAGGCAGGAGCAGCAGCATGAGCTTGTAATGGAATGCCATCCTTAACTCTGAATTTCTTGGCAGTCATTCATCTGAGTCACAACTTTTAACAATGTTCAGTTTTTTGGTTTCCCCTCCATGTCAATCCCCTAACTTGGGTTTTGTTTGGGTTTTTTGTTCTTTGTTTGGCTTTTTTTGTGGATTTTGCTTTTTTTGTGATGACTGTTTTACTAATGTTTTCTCTGTATTAAATACACTTGTAGAAAGAAACATGTCCCACCATGATTTAAAAAAAACATTATTTTTCAGGTTTGAAACAGTCTTGTCTTCATTAATAGGCCAGCCCCACTAACATCTCTTTAGCCACACATGGGCTCTTGGCCAGCAACTTAATGTTTTGTTGCTTTGGATCTGGAAAGACGGACACAGGGTTAATAATTCCAGCAGGAAGCAAAGCCCAGCATTATGCAAGCTGCATACATAGGAGTAGAACAGCATTGGAAAAGCACATGTAGGCCATGACTGATGCAGGACTAGGTAATCTAATACTGAAAAAGCATTTCCTCCCACATCTCTGTGCAGAGGTGTCACAGATCCATGCAAAGGTAACTTCAGATGTTAATATTTGGTGAATATCTGGGAATAGACTTTATTGTCCCCTTTTTCAACAGTGTCTTTGAAAGCTCCAAGTCATAGATTCACATTAATACTTATGCTGTCTGTTTTTCAAAGCAGTAGATATCGACGGCTTACTAATTACTGTAAATCAGGCCATCTTTAATCAAAATTTTTTCTTCCTGTTAGCAGGAAAAGATTCCAAATTTGTATCTGTGCCTTCAATCGATTTTTATTTGCTATGAATAAAAAATTCAGGATTTGTTCATAGGGTTCTTTTTACATTAGAAAATATTTTATTAGAAAATAATATTTTGGTCAGAACTCCACTGATTGTTTTGCTATTTAACTAAAATGAAGGTATGAGATTGAGACTGGCTACTCTTACGCAAACAAACCTCCCAGTGAAATTGTAGGCACTATTGCTCAATTGATTTTGGGTATCCATATGATAGAACTTTTCCTCTGAGCGGCTACTTTAACTCCTTTCTATTCAACAGAAGGAAACTGACTCCTCTATAGTTATTCAAAATTATTAAACTTAGCTTAAGTATCTAACTTTGGATAAGATGGATTGTTTCTCAAACCCCTGTTCCTTGCCTATAAAAGACCCCTAAAGTGAATAGCTAAGATGGATCAGTTTACATTGTAGGAAAATCATTCTACCCTCAGCATCAATAAGAGCTTTACTGGTGAAAAGAGGTCCTTGAAGAGATCACAGCTGGCACAGTCACCTAATCATATTGATCACAAAACCTTGACAGTAGTTGGTTGCAATTTTTCCTAGGATAGGAATTTTGTACTGTGAAGCCAGTGGAACTCTAGGAATTCAGCCTCCTGAGAGATTAGGTGCAAAGAAAACAGCACTTTTCACTGAGACAGGTCCCTGCTTGTCTGTTTCTCCCTTTTCTCCCTGAATTCTAACTCTTGCCCTTAAAGTCAGGGCATTTTGTCCAAAGACTCTTTAATGCAGAAAGTATAAGGCCTTTGAATCAGGATATGGAACTTAAAGAACCCCTTCTCCTGCCAGGGAGTGCAGCAGTGTTAACTACTGGGCATTGCAAAGGTTCTCCTGTACTTCTCACTGACCTAGTTTTGCACAGTAGCCCAACATTTAATGCAAGAATCTTCCCACTGCAATCCCAGCTTTGCACACAGACTGCTAGTTTGGCACTCTTTTTGGAAGAAGAAATGAACACCAATAGTCCGGGGCAAACCTACAGCTTCTCTCCAGCAGTTTTTGGAAATGGCAGTCCATGGGACAGCTGTGTGGTTGTGTTGTACTCAGTGTTGTGAGGATGCTTTAGGTGTGTTCTCTTCCTCTCTCCTCCCTCCACCTTCCCCTCCAACATATGCATTTTGTGATTTTTAGGCACAGTCTTTGGCTTGATCCAAACAGCCTTAAGCATGAGATAAGCACTGAGACCTTGGCTCAGACACAATGGCAGCATCTCTAAACAAGTACAGTAGCAGAACTTTAGTCATCTGAGTACATAAACACTCCTGCTTTGAACCCTGTGGTCAATGACCGTTTATGCAACTGAGCTAACTGGTGCCCTAAGTCAGTCATGATTTCTCCTTGCATAGCTCACTTGTTTAGTCGTTCTTTTGGATTTCATCCTTAATCATCAAACCAGTGGAGTTTAACAACTTTTAGCAAAATCCTTTAATGTTCAGGAAACAAAGCAGTTACGGTGGACACATGCATAAACATATCTGGTCTGAAAGCAGCTACATATATCTTTCAAATATAAAGGAACAATGCTGCAGCTTCTTTTAAATATAGCTTGTTATTTTACTCTTACCCATTAAGTTTTCTAAACCAAGACTTGTGGAATTTGGCATCTATTCTTCTGTTCTTTTGATAAGTACCTAAAAAGGATGTCCTTGCAAATCAAATGAAAAACAGCACTGGAAGAAGATTTCCTCCCTCAGGAGTAAGTATTAGGATTGGCAGATGGCTTAAATGGAAATACACAGGAATGCACTTTAGCCAGTACTTGAAAATCATTCCAGCAGAAATTGATGACGTAGATTCATGAAGCTCCACCAGATATCTTTCTGCATTTAATCAATTTTTAATGGCCCTAATCAAGCGTTTTAATTTATTCTATCCTAATTGTCACAAAGCAGTCTTACTTAAAAGTAAAAATATATAAGTATACTAAAGTAATATTTTCAAAAAACTTTATACCACATAAATATCAAGGAAGGTAGTTGATATACCCTAGATAGCAATAATTTCTGAAAACTTTATGCAAGGTCTCAGGCAACTTGCAACTGAGTTCAAATGCCCATGCACATGTGCAGCCATTCGTGTAAGTATCACCTTTTGCATACTGGTGTGTATGGAGAGCGTTTATATGTAACAAGCTGCATAAACCTGGTAGTTAACATATTTACTTATGCAGTTCTGATCCCATCACGAGAATTGTGCACTTCAAACCTTTGCTTCATAACAACTCCAGCAGTTATATTCTGTAAGCAGTGTCCAGTGGCAAACAAGCAAAACAAAGCAGCGACAAACTGCCAGAAACAATATTTGCTTCTGCTCCAGATTCTTCCTGCATTAGCTATCTAATGGGGAAGTTAAAGAAATCTAGTATCTACTGGCCCTCTAGTGGTAAAACGAGAGCTTTTGGGAATGGGTGCCTTCAGATTCCAGAAGAAAATACACTAAGTCTCCTAATTGTGTGAGAAGAAAAAAAAAAAAAAAAAAGACATAAAATAGTGTGCTTTTGGTGCTTTTGTATATATTATGTATGAATGCATGTATAGATAAATGGATGGGTAAAAGCTAATTTAAGTAATTTTTAGAGACTTCTGGATTGCATCTTAACTGGTTTGAGAGTCAACATGTTCCATTGCGCAGTACTAATATATCTGATGACAGTATTGCCATTGTTTTCATAATAAATAGGCCTGGACTTCCTTAGTTGAAGCATAAAACAAAGCAAAATGGCTGTGCTGAACAATCTAACACTAAGAAAAATAATTATCTTAACTAACAGTCTTTGGTAGACATATATAAGGAAAGAGATGTTTATCTGTGTCTTTCCAGAAAGGAGAGAAGCGATGACAACAGGGTTTGGAACTGCTGGCCGTGATCTTGCGATATGTCTTTTAGCTCTGTGACTATCTCTCAGGGTAGGCAGAGAGGCAGGAACTTTCTCTTTGCCTCTGCATTTCTTTAAAGGAAGGGGAGACTGTTTTTTTGGTGTACTTTTGCTGTTGTAAACTTCATGTTGTTGTGGGGTCCTTTTCTTCATTTTGTGGAGATCTAGCTGCAGTGAGATGAGATGCACTGCTATGCATACTGAAGTGTTTCCTTGTTGTAAACGAGACTTTCTGTGTTGCTGTATCACCTGTTCCATGTCATCTGGAAACTGTGAAGTGAAAAAAACCAGCATGCACAGGTGCTACAGTTTTCTATCAAATTGCTACCGTACAGCAGAATATATATGGGAGAGAACGGTGACTTTTAAATGTTACAAAGACAGTTCAAGGGGTAAATTAGATAATAATGTGAATGCAGTTACCATCAGGAAGCATTAATGGTAGATTCAGTGTTATGTTAGTGCCAGGATTTTCCTTTTCTAAGAGTGGAAAAGGGTTACATTCCTATTCAGGACTCTTTCATGGAACCCAAGCTGTCTTCTATTTTATGTAGAGATGAAATTTTGACTCCCTAAATAGTAAGATATAAGCTGTACTTCCTCTTATGTAGTGCTTTTCTTCTCAGATTTCCCATGTAAAATATGAAATTGTACTCTTAGTAAAACTGCATGAAAATATATCAGAAAATGTTAAATGTGATGGACTGTTGTGATCATGAACACAATAATGCAGTCACAGTATTTCAATTTATAGTGTACACTTCAAATAAAGGCAAACCTGTAATTTTTTATATAACTAACTAGAAAGAGCCCAGACAAACTCAGCAAAGAAGAAAATATCTCCATAAAATTGCTCTTGTAGCCTGGGTTTGCTGTACAATGATAAAAACGTGCTTTCTATTTTTTTCTTAAACCGAAATTACCTCAGCCTCAGAGATCTGCATGTAATGAGAATTTTTCTTTGATAGAAAACTACGTAAAAACTGTTTTTTCTAATCAATGTGGAAACGCCATGGTTATACCCTGTACAAGGAAGTATATCAGTTCATATGTTTAGTTGAAATAGATGAAAGAATAGATGAAAGGCATTAAAAATATGTCATCAACAGTTCTAAAGTTAAAAATCATCTGTGAAACAATTATAACAAGGGAAAAACATCTGCATTTTGTATGTTAGTACCTCTTCTGACTGATCCTGTGACTTTCTAACTGTTATTTTTACTCAATTTATTCCATGACATCCTTCTTGAAATTTCTAACAATGGAGGTTAACAGAAAAGCGTGTGTAGGTTTTAGAAGGTAAAATCTTCTAAACCTGAGGTTTTGAAGTTTTTTGCTGCTGCCAGTCTTTTGCATGCCACTTTTTAAGCTTATTAGAAACTTTTAAGAAAATTGTCATTTCTATCCCACTCTAATTAAAATTTTCAGAAATTCCCGACAGCAATTCAATAAGAAAAGTAACCTAAGCCACAGTGTTGTGATAAAGGTGAAATGAAATCTTATTAAATTCTAAAACTTCTTCTCAAGAGAGAAGAGAAACAAAAAGGAGAAGATGCATTTTGAGGAACATATCTCTGTACAAAGACAATACTTTCACTTGCTGGAGTACTGAGCTGAGAACAGGATGTTTAGCTATAAACTGCTGAATTGTTGAGCATGAAGTAGTTGTGCATCTTTTCCAAAGGAAGCTCAGGTTTATTTTAACTATAAAATCAATTTAACTGTAAGAAAAGAAGCTCTTAATAGCATTTACTTTTACTATTTTCCTGGTCAATAATATTCTCACTGCTCTGACATCAGGGTGAGCAGCATGTGGGATTGGAAAGGAAATCAGCTTGTTTTTGCAGAGGGATATTTGTGGGTGTAGACCAAAATCCTTAGGGAATGCCTGATTTACCACCACTGGAAACAATAGATTCTCTCTCCTCAGCCACATTACACCACAGGCTCAAGCCTTTTTATTTCTTGTGCTCCACAGGAGACCTTTTACAGTAATGTTTGTGATTTTTATGACTGCAATATGTATAATGACCTTTCTTTATGGTTCTGTGTCATCAAAGAAAGATCAAGTTGACATGAATTTATAGTGACCACTATGTGTGAATGAAAATGTTTTGAAAGTGTTGGATTTGTATAATAGCAGTACAGAATATTACATCCATAGACATCTTACATCTTTTTTGATATGTGTTGTAAATTCCTGTTAGCAGTTTCTAACATTAGGAAAGTCTTGTTAACAGCTTAGCATTAATAATATGGCATGGATTTTCTTTGAGATAAGCTGATTATATTTCACAGTTAAGTTTGTCTCCACTACAGTTCTTAAGGTCACTAGTAACAAAATAATATGTACTCCTTATTTAAAGAGAAAAAACTATTTGCATCACAATTAAAAATATTTCATCAAAATTTTATCAAGTGCTAACTCAAGGAAAGTCAGTTCAATTAAGGTTTAAAGAAAGAATGACCAGACTTCAGAGGTGCAGCCTTTGGATTAGGACAGTTTGATGTTTAGTCTGTTTCACAGCTATTAAAAATGCTTGGCTTAATTGAGCAATGGAAGATTGGCAAACCTTGTGACAAGTGGTTGGTGTGAAAATTCACTGTATTCTACATCCTTTGAAGCTACAAATACCTTACAAACAAATCAGCACTTCTTTTTCCAGTATCTTTCAGAACTGAAATTACAAAAGTCTACAAAAAAACTTAAATAGGTTTAGGTGACAATGCCTATCAAGTTTAATGTACAGAACCCATATAGTGCATGAAATTTGATAGACAGACAAGATGGTAAGATCCCTTGTTCTCATGTACTTAATCCCAACCTTGATTATCTAAGTCATTCCCTTAAATTTATGTTACAAGTGAGGTTACTGGGCCTGTTTGCATGCTTATGGTAGAGTTCTAGCTCAAAAATCTTACAAGATGAATATTAATCAAAGCCTTTGCCATAATTACTGATTTGGCACTGACTTAAAGAAATCACCAGTATCTTCAAAATGTCTATTTCTCAAAATTTGGAGCATTTGTCCCTTAGTTTAGGCTTGTAAGATTTAAATGTTTCAATCTGAGCTGATCATAACAGGTTTCCTTATAGTCAGTGGAGAAGAAAAGGGAGTTGACCTGAACTGAGATTTTAGATCTGAAGCTGAGACAAACTGTGCTCCTGAAGATTTCATGTTCCTCTGCTGATGGTACAGTAAGCACAAGGCAATTGTAATACATGTTGATGATCAGTTTTAGACATTTAAAGCTACATGAGGCGAGTCCCCTCCCTGGAATATGGACTCTTAGAAAAAAAATTTATCTCTGACTATCTCTAGTTCAAATTTTGCAGTAATGGGGTCATACTGCAAGAAAGAATGTTAAGTCATTCAGGCATCTGCAGTAAGGAATTTTATAAAACCTATTATATTCACCTTATGAAAAAAATTTTCCTTCTACTGCTTCCTTAATGTATTTTTTTCCAGTTAAAAATCTTGTTCTCATTTGCCATATATGTACATATACACACACAAAAATGACGCTCACGTGCAATCCTCAAGTCATGAGCAATTTTGTGCTAAGTTATTTTTGCATGCTAAAATGCTACACTAAATTTAACTTTAAATATCTTGCCTAATTAAACAAAAAAAATGCACAATAATTAATATTTTGATTTCGCTTAGTGTTTTGTTGCCAGTCCTACTTTCCAATTAAAACAGCAAATACCCTGAGCTCAGCTGAAATGACTTCCTGTCATTTGGAATTTCATCAATGTCCATGTCTGCTAACATACAAAAAATAGCATATGATGAATAGAATAATAACTAAATTGCCACAGAGTATGTAATGTTTAATGGTGAAGGCCACATCGTTGATTTTAAGACAGTTCCAGTCCATGGAGTCCATCTGTGGTTCAGCAACCAAAACTAAAGCTGGCTCAATGAAACCAGAACAAACAACCATCAGAGTTGAAGCCTCACCACAAAGCACTGAAATGAAGAGGAAATTTTGTTAAATGAAGCTCATGATTTCAGTGAATTCCAGATGAAACTCACAATACGGTAAAAACAAGTAGAAATGTATGAAATGATAGGTTTTTATATTGTGAGACCCAAACTGACAACTGCATGAGCGATTTAAACAACTTCCCACTATCATATCTATAAATATGTGTCAACATTCTTCACCAACAAAAGGCATTGTAGGCTTGCACAATAAACCAGGAATCCAGATGAGGACAGGTGTGCAAAAGGTTTTTCAGTAACAGAATGCATCTCTCTGCTTTCCAAATTGAAGGTGTGACATAAAACTTACTGAGATGAAACTCTGCAGTATGGAAATATTCTGGGTTTGCATTGATGTGTTAATTCTTCTGCAGCTTGATTCTAATGTTTGTACTTATTTTACAAACTATTCTCCATAAGGTAACAGAACTACATCTGGTATTCAATAAACTGTTTAAAACACTTTGTATATTAATCTTCTGACATCTTATCATTCCACTGAACACCAGAACTAGAAATAGTACACTGAAAATCAACTGACTAACCAGTGAAATGGAATGACTTCCATGAAGACTCTGTAGACAGATGAGGAATTTTCAGCAAGAGACAAATATGAGACATATGCAACAGAGGTCTTTAAAATCCAAAAGGGACTCACACATGATCATCTGTGAATGTCAAACTGAAGCATAGGGCAGGAGTTCAAAATGATCCTGATCTGTAAGTGAAATTGGCTGAGAAGAAAATGAAATGGATATTCAAGAAGGGCCATTGTAAAGTAAGAATAATCATAGAGAATCAAAGAATCATTTAGGTTGGAGAAATACAAGGTGAGAAAAACTGTTTTACAGCAGTTCTTAAGAAAAGGCTCTGAGATTACTGGGAATCAGAGTTTCATTATGCCATATTTTTATGAAGAAAACAATCAAATTGAGGTGTTAAAATAGGAATTAAGGTTGAAAGACATGTACGTGATTCATCTTCTCTACTGAGCAACATTAAAATAACAGCTGTAATTCAAGTTTGGATACTTCAGGATCATAGTACATAACCTAAATTAAGTCTTAATGAAAACAAGGAAAACAATGACAAGTATGGAAAATGTAATGTATGAGAAAACAATGAAATTTGTGGTGCCTCTTACCTTAAAGAACAGAAGATTTAGAGAGCTCATGATAACATCCATCAAATATATAAAAGAATTTTCCAAAAATGAAAAGAATAATCTGTTTTCCATAGCTGTGGCAGATAGGAGCAGTAGTAAATTACTGTTGTTTAGTTGGAGCTCTTTTTTAATAAATTGAACATGTTTGATAAAGGAAAAAATTTAAAGGTAAGAAGGTAAAGACCAGAATATCAGCATATATTGTGTGGTCTGTGTCACTCAAACACTATCAGAAATAGATATACATGTTCATGCTGGCACAAAATTAGGCAGACATGGTGATTTCTAAAGTAATGGCATTGTTATTTTCTTATGATTCTTATAAGAATCTAGTGACATTCAGTAATGTGTTAAATTAAAAAAAAAATGGAGCTCAGAGCCACAAGATAAAACTGAATCCAAAAGTATGAATAACTTGACAAAGAGACTAAACAGATTTACCTATGATAGTAAGTGGAACAAGCAGTGGTCTAATGCTGTAATGTTTACATAGGATTGTTACGTAGCTCAAAAATACACTGGAAAGATTATTTTGAGGCAAGCTTTTAGGCTTACAGATTTCTACATATGCTTTTAAAATCTTTTAATGTGAAGATACCTTCCAGAAAAATGTCTTAGAGTCCCTACTGTTCATCCTGGTGTTTTTTACCTTTCCTCTTGGTAAAATGTAAGATTAGAGAGAGAGTATAAGCACAGTGCTCTGCAGAAAATCACTTGGTGTTTGAGGAATAAATTATTTATCTTAGTTGATGCAAAAAGTTCCATTCAGCTTCCTCTTCTGGAATGGGTAAAACATAAAAAATACAGATGAAGATCTGAGAGAAATAGCTATTCATTCAGTTTTGTGAGGCACACACATTTTATTCCTTGAGGGAGGAAAGAGGAAGAAAAAGGAATGAAAATTATAATAGCATATCTCCTCAGCAGATGGTTCAAAGGGATATTGTCCTTCCAAAGGAACTGAAAGAATAATTCTCTGTCAACAAGGGAGTTTGGAGATAATGCAGTTGGAAAGGCCTCTCATTGCAGAGGAAGTAGAGGCCTGGGAAAGTCGGTGAAAAGAAAACAAGTAATATCAGCAAATTGAATTGGAGGGTGCAGTTACTGGGAAAATAAGAAAAACATATGAGTTTATTCATTAATTTTTTTGTGAGAAGAATACTTTAGAAGATTTTTGTAATTAGACTTCTGTAAAACTTTTGTATTCAGAAATAATGTTTGTAAAAAAATCAGTAGAAAATCTGATTGAATATCGGAATTTTTTAAGTAAATACAAAATTCTCGTGAGAAGGTGGTTGTAATACTATTGAAAATATTTATTAACAAGAGGAAAGCCTGGAACAGGATGCAAAAATTATTAGATAGAAATGGAAATTTAAAAAATGGAAACTTCTGACATGATTATGATACTTTAAGAATAGGGTGTCTAGAAAAACGTAAAGGTAAGAATTTCACAATTTTCATAAACTTGGGACCCAAGCAACGATTATTATGCTTCCAAGTCTGGCAACAGAACCTAGTTCATTTCTGCAAGTATGTACTCTGAAAAGTAGGACGAGTTCTTTGTTTCCTTCAGTAGCTCAGTCGGAATGTAATAAAGACCTGTTGTTTAGATTAGAGGCACTTCCAATTAATGTAAATAATTATAAGAGAAGACACACCTTTCCTGTATTAGTATTTTTGTGCATATTATTTTCTGGGCTCTTAACCCAGGGTGGTACTATAAGACTTCAAAGTGACAGCACTTCCCAGAGTACTTAGAGTCCTGTCAGGAAATAAAAACAAGAGGAATTTCTGCATGGGTGGATGAAGATGGGCTCCTGCTTCTCAAGACGGAGTTTGAAATGTCAGGACAGAGCCCATTTATTCTGGATACAACTGAGTGACATTAATGTGGCACAATGCCACAACAAATATAGCTCATGTTGCTGCCATTCAGTCAGACATATCTGATCTTTGCTAGGAGTCAGGCTTACCTAGAAACAGCACCAGGCAAAAATAGCTATGCAGTTTGTTGAGTGGAGTTGGCAGTCTTAGTCCAGGTTGCAGAACAAGGAAAAGACACCATGTCTTTTAACTCACATAACACTCTGTGTAAACATCAGGCTCTTCTCCAGCTATAGAGCTGAGGAGCATTATGTTTATTATTCACCACAAATATACACAAATATACTGTTCATTTAACTTCATATGTGTATAATGTATAATATAATTTTATATATGTGAAAATGTATGTGTGTGTAGATATATATTCAGGGACATATCAGCCGATAAATCTCATCCTAAGATAAGCGTTTCAGTGTTTCTGTGATTCCTGCAGAATATTATTCTGTCAGAATGTCCACGTACCATGAAGTAAATGTATCTTACACCACAAGTACAAGATTTGGGTTTACTTCAACATACAGAACTACACTGTTTTTCTACCAGTTATTTGTGAGTTTACAAACACTTTGGTATTCATGTATGAAAGAGGGAGTTGCTTTGTGATACTCAGTTTCCTTATTGACTCTCTCTGAGTTCTTTATCTCCATCTTTATTGGACAGGAGGAGGGGGAGAATTTGTCACCAAGACTGAGGTACTTAATGACACCCTTTCATCAGTCTTTAACAGAAACACCGGTGATCCTCAGGGCAACTGGCAGGAAGCAGAATAGAATCCCCTTCCAGGAGAAAGTAGTGACCTGCTGTGCCAGTTAGACACTCATAAGTCTGTGGGGCTGGATGGGATCACTTGAGGGTACTGAGGGAGCTGTCAGAAGATCTCAGCAAGCCCCTCTCCATCATTTATCATCAGTGCTGGCTGACTAGAGATGTCCCAGATGACTAGAGGTTGACCAAAGGGATACCATCCACAAGAAGGGCTGGAAGGAGGATACAGGCAGCTACACCAAGATTATGGACCAATTCATCTTGAGTACCATCACACGGCACTTACAGGACAACCACAAGATCAGGACCAGACAGCAGTTTAGGAAGGGCACGTGCTCTGACCAAGCTGACCTCTTTTTATCACTAGGTGACCCACCTAGTGGATAAGGGAAAGGCTGTGGATGTTGGCTAGCTAGACTTAGCAAAACTTTTGACACCATCTCCCACGGCATTTTCCTGGAAAAGCTGGTAGCCCATGGCTTGGACAGGTGCACTCTTTGCTGAGTTAGGGACTAGCTGGATGGCCAGGCCCAGAGAGTGGTGGTGAATGCTGCTGCATCCAGTTGGCAGCCAGTCACTAGTGGTGTTCCACAAAGCTTGGTATTAGGCCCAGTCCTGTTTAATATCGCTACTGATGATCTGAATGAGGGGAATTGGTACACCCTCAGTAAACTCACAGATGACACCAAGCTGGGTCTAGATCTGCTGGGATGTAGGAAGGCTCTATGGAGGGATCTGAACAGAGTGGATTGATGGGCTGAGGCCAACATATGAGGTTCAACAAAACCAAGTGCTGGGTCCTGCACTTGGGTCAGAAAAACCCCATGCAGCACTACAGGCCTGGGGAAAGAGTCGAGGGAAAGCTGCCTGGTGGAAAAGGACCTAGGGGTGCTGATCAACAGCCAGGATATGAGCTAGCGTGCGCCCAGGTGGCCAGGGAGTCCAATGGCATCCTGGCCTGTATCAGGAATAGTGTGGTCAGCAGGACAAGGAAGGTGATTGCCCTCCTGTACTTGTCACTGGTGAGGCTGCAAGTCAAGTTCTGTGTTCAGTTCCGGGACCCTCAGTTCAGGAAATGTACTGGAGTGAGTCCAAAGGCAATGGAGCTGGTGAATAGTCTGGAACACAAGTCCTATGAGGAACAGCTGAGGGAGCTGGGGTTGCTTAGCCTGGAGAAGAGGAAGCTCAGGTAAGACCTTATCACTCTCTACAACTACCTGAAAGGAGGTTGTAGCCGGTTATGGGTCAGTTTCTTCTCCCAGACAGCCAGTGACAGGAGAAGAGGACATAGCCTTAAGTTGCACTAGGGGAGGTTCTGGCTGGACGTTGGGAGGAATTTTTCAGAGAAAGGATTTTCAAGCATTGGAATGGGCTGCCCAGGAGTTGGTGGAGTCACCATCCCTGGAGGTATTTAATAAAAGTCTGGATGTGGCACTTAGTGCCACGGTTTAGTTGACATGGTGTTTTTTGGCACACATCTTGCATTTTGCAAATCCATTTAGCACTCATTCTTTCAGACTACTTTGCGAGGAGAGTGGCTCCACAATGATCAGGAGATTTGGTTTCAAAAGTGCATTCCTGATCTGACCTAAAACTCAATTATAGTTACACCCAGTGTATTGTGCACCAATAGGGATAGGCCTCTTGACATATACATTGTGGAATTTGAGTACTAGACTGTTTAAAACTAGATAAAATTGAACTCTTGCAAGATCAAGGCTCTGGCCAATTGTGTGAAAGTGATGTGTTTGTGTCTGCTAGTGCTCTAAGAACGGCTACAAAATTAAATTGAAATGTCAGGAAGACAAACATGAGGGTTTATATGACTATTGTGCACAGATGCTTCAACTATTTAAGTGAACAAGACAGTGTGTCTGTTTATGCCATCAGTCTCCAGTCCTAAATAAATACGATGGAAAGGAGAGGAGAGGAGAGGAGAGGAGAGGAGAGGAGAGGAGAGGAGAGGAGAGGAGAGGAGAGGAGAGGAACAGAAAGGAAAGGAAAGGAATTAGATTTGATTTTTAGAAGAGAGAATATATTAAATGATGTGCAGCTCTGCCTCAAACAGATTCTGTTTCATTTCTCTAAATTCTCTTAATTCTCTTTAATTTCTTTTAAATTTCTTTTTATACTTTATGTGACTGCTTTGTGGATTTATTTTTTCCTTAAATTCTATTTCTTTTCTACATTAATGCTTGATAACTGCTCATGCATGCATACTTTATTTTGCTTTTGCACAAGAGAGCCAACAATGACTTTCTATGCATAAAAGAATTGCTGTACAGGTGGTTGTAGGTGTCTGCTTCTTCCTGCAACGACTTTTTTCTTAAATATCTGTGGGGATAGTGGAGGAAGAACAAGAATTAAGGGAGAACTGTTATAAACAGAACTACAGACCTCCTTCATATGGTTGTGAACAGGTTACCCTAGGCTTGGCCTTGAACAGTCCAAACCCCTGCAGGGCAAGTTCACTGGAGTGCAATGGCCTGTTATTAGAGGGCTGTGTTTTCTAACACCTGGCTGATGAATGGAGTTTCCAGCTAGTAATTAGACACCTCTTGCAGGCAGCAGAAGAGCCCCTTTTGTTTTCAAAGATGGGGGTGGGGATGGGGTGCCCAAAAAGCAGAAAGAAAAAAGCTTCCTGTATGGTGTTTCATGTTAGCTTACACTCCGTCAAGAAAAAAAACTGGGATTGAAGTTAGTTCTATATTAAATTTCATAAGGGGGCATTCCTGCTGGATTCTAGATTTTTTTACTCTCTTAAAACTCAATATCATATTACAGGTATTGAAAATAAATGTGTTTTGCAAGCTAATGGGTAATGAGGCACTTAAGAGAAATCCCTGGACCCCTACATCTCTCTGGAGCCCAGAGAAGTTAGCATTCATGGACAGCTCCAAGGGGATTTATTTAAGCCTAAAATAAGTATTTCTTTGGACTTAATTATAGGAAGTGCTTAAGCTGCTGAATTCAAATGCCAAAAGGGATTCATTTAGTCCAAAGAGAATCTTTTCCTGTTCTGAAATTAAATATCTCAGAACGGTTTGAAGCAAGCAAGGAAAAAGACGAGTGAACTTTATTTATGTTTTTTGTGCTTATGCCTATTTTTGACCATCAGTTTATCCCTATATGATAAAAACCCCTGTTACAGCTCTTGTTCACCTCCCTGATACTTTCTGAAGCAGGTATGACAAGCACTTTTATTACAACAATGAGAAAACATCTCAAAGTTCAAAGAATTTAATAGTTTGAAAAACAAGGGATTTCTCACTTCTGTGGGTTTTCATGTGTATATACAGTCTGTGATTAGCACAGAAATGATTGACTATTGGTTGTTAATTTACAGTTTTATTTCAGTCTCTCATACAACTCTTATTAGAATTTGCATGTCAGAAATTCTGACAAAGTGCAGTTCCAGGGGCTGCAATGAAACTCATTGATGGCAGAGAGCTGGCCCTGATCTCTTAGCATAGGAAGTCCCAGTAGGCTGTAATTGCCTAAAGACTCAGTATCATTTGCAAGCACAAAAAGATCTGCATTGACAGCCCATGCACCTGTAGAGAAGCACAGGTATCCCTGTTTGTAGTAGTTATCAATATTTGAGGCATGCTTTCTGTTCAATGGAACTGTATTAAACTATTATTAATATTTACTTTTTTTTCTTGAATTCTTTTATGTGCAAAGTAGGGACTTAATTGTGGGGTTTTTTTTGTTTTCTTATCTGACTGTTCTCTCCTGATGGAATAAATAGAGGTAATAAATACTATATGTCTCTGTTTTTCTCAGCTTATACCATTAGGAGTTACCTATCAGTCTTGACCAATGTATCCTGTGTTTTCCAAACCTCCTGACCTAAACCTTTAATTTCTAAGTCACTGTCTTCCTATCTTCTTAACAGTGTAACAGCTATGGTTCTCTGCTGACAATAATAAAAGGGACTTCATATAAATGTTTTGGTGAGGTAAAATAGGGTGATTTGATTGGTTGTTGTGGTTCTGTCTTGAAAATAAAATGAACTCTCTTTTGTCCTCAGGTCTATACCTGACATACAGACTAAAGTATCTGGCTCTGAATTCTCTGAAATTCTCTGGTTTGTCTGAAATCACAGGGATCACATTGCTCTGAAGACTGCACTAACCTTAGCCAGGTGGAAATGAATGCCTCGCCAATGCATCAGTTAACTGAGCTATTCTGTTCCTTCTGTTCCTCAGGACATCTAAGAAAATTGGCCTCCCAGAACTTGAGTTTCTCTGAAGTTCTGTCACTACAAGGCATGGATTCTGAGAAGGGGACAAGAGAAAAATAGGGAAGTATTGGCTTTTAGTTAAACCCAGATCCTTCAGCCCAGTTAAATACTGGAATAGTCACCCTGGAAAGATGAGCACTGTGTCCCAGAGAATGGAAAAGGTACTCTTCACATGGTGTTGCACGACTTCTGTCTCACAGGCTGTTATAATCCAATTTAACAAATGCACATATACGTTCTGTTCACTTGATTGGAAAACTAAAGGCTTGTGCTCTAGTCAAACAAGCATATGACGGAACTTCTGACATAATGAAGAGCTGCTCCCTTTTTTTACTAATATTTATATCGGCTTAATTAGAGTGTAAGACACTCATTGAACAGGCAAGTGAAAATTCAGTACTGATGAGATGCCAAAATCAAATTGTATTACAATCTATGAGATCATTGATACAGTTTTTCCAGAAATTTTACAGTTAAAAATAATATCCTAGCTCACTTTGCACAGTTAAAAAACCCAAACAACTAAGATGACTTAATCATACATATGACTTTAATATGTTGTAAAAACATTAACAAATGTGTTCTGCAGTGTGGAGTTTACATGATTGCCAGTTCTTTATACTGCATTTATCAAGTGAACATGATTTTGTATAGCAGCTACCTTTTTTTACCACAGAGTCTTTTTAGCCACAGAGCTTCGAATACTGTTATCCTCTCTCATTAATGGTGGTGATTTGTTTCTTTTCTTCTTTGTTTTTAACCTTGACATTCTTGCAATGTATTTCTATTTTTTTTTTTTTTCCAATCAGACACATATGTGTGGGTGGGTATATAAGTTAATATATACACTCAGTTACATAAAAACATACTGGTATTTATTCTATATATTTTAGGGAGTTCAATAGATTCTGATGTCCAAAAACAAAGCTTCCAAGAAGAACCCAGGATTCAAACTGGTAGCAACTAATGAAGTACTGCTGTGGCCAATGGTGTGAGTTTTCAAGAGAAAAAAAGTCTCCATTAAATATCATCATTTCTTACAGTTATAATATTGAATATTCTATTTGGAATCATAAATATATTTATACTTACTATATATTAAATAACTACATAGAAACCTATTAACTGTGGATCAGTTAAAATAGAAACATATATCAATATGAAATAATTTTCTTACAAACTGAAGCAAAAATTATTGGCTAATAATTTCTCACAGTTAATTTAATTAATTGTTTATAGCATTATTGGTCTTTCTAGATGAGTACAATCACTGGATGCATGTTTGAAAAGATTGCTCTTCTGTTTTGAATTTCAGGGAAGTTGTGTTATTTCAAGTTCTGGGGTACATTACTCTGTACATTATAGTACAAGGACAAATAATGTCAAAAAGCATATATTCGAGTTTGGTTTTGTTTTCTTTTGATGAATCATGGTATTAAAACTTATTTTGCAAAAAAAAAAGTTAGAAATTTTTTGAGGGTTTTTTTTTTCTTTATTTCCTGGACACTGAACTGCTGATGTTACTTGCTTTCCTACTTAAGGACTGGTATTTAATAATATAATCTGTAATTAGCAATGGAATCATTTCAGTTTGCAACACTGGGAGAAGCAGAGGGACAAATAAGGGGAACACCTTGGAAGAATACCACAGCAGCTGCACACTGTGCAATTGCATTTGTAAAATACATAAAAGGTTACTTGGCTGATCTTTAGTGCTCTTTGTAAAATACAATATGTCCTGTTTCAGGAACTGGGGCCAGATGTATATCTTAAGCAGAATTTGACCCTGTTAGTTCAAGGAAGCTGGAACAAAGCCTTCATAGAATTCATGTTTAAAATTCAGCGTAGCATGCAGATTCTAATTTAAGCAGTTGACTACTTACAAATCTACAGTCTTAATTACACCAATCTTGGATCAAAAAAGATATTCTAAGTAGTATTCTAGCAGTATTCTAAGCAAACCAGGTGAATGAAAAACTAACAGAAATTTTCAAATCCTTCAATATGTTACATAGTCCACAAAAAAGTACAGCTGGTAATATTCTTAAAATACAAGCATAAATACAATTTCTACTTTCACTTTTCTGTAGTAAGGTTTGCCTAATTAATTGAAATATAATTATTTAATGCCAAAACTTTGCAATCCACACACAGATTTAACGTCTGTAAACATGCTGATTTGCAAAAGATAAAGGATAAACATCTAAATCCTGTTTCTAGAGAGAATGTTAACAAATTTTATATTTAATTTTAAATTTGAAAAATGGGAGTGAAGGTACCAGCAAAACAAGAAGTCATAATATTACTTTCAGTAACACAGAAAGACACACTCCCTCTTTTAAAGCAGAAAACCAGGTCAGGATCCAGTTTTGAAACACAACATAATAAATGATCAATGTAATTTCATGGTTGTGGATACAGACAAATGTTTTCAACCTCTCCAACTGCTTTAATTTCAGGCTTATCTAAATCAACAGGCTGGTATTCAATCCTCCCTCTCCAGTACTCAGTTTAATTCAAATTTTGAGTATATAAACTCCATACACTTTAGTGCTTCAGGAAGGAAGTACTGTTTAAATCTGGTATTTTAGAAACTAAGCGTGTCAATGTATATTTTATGTCAGAGAGCAATAACGTAATAAAGCTTCTCAGCACATTTTAGGTACACTGAAATGATTTAAAAAATTGCCCACTGTCTTTAACATCAGGATTTTCTCCCATGTTACTTTTGTCTCATAGGTTTATGCATATTTTGAACAGTATTGATTTCACTGTGGAGTCTGGCTTCATCTTGCAAAAATCCCGAGTAGCAAAATGGTAAATTGTCAATGTGATGAGTCATAAAACTAAATTTAATTAGTATTTTTTATTCCAGGTCAAACCTTTCTGAGGAATCTGCATGTTCAGATATGCTTGTACTGACATCATAGTGGGAGCACTGGCCAGTGCCTTCAGTCTTTTTCCTTTTTAGTCCTTAAGTAGGTTTCCAACAAAGGTGATTTCAATCACATAATTAAAGTTTGCATTCTCAAAGACACTTATTTGGGGAAGGTACAAAATAGTTTTTCAGGCCAGTTTTTCCCACCATTATGAAATCAATCCTTTAACACTTCCACACTAGTATTTGCTGATCGAAAAGGAAATTCTTACTGCTCTCTGACCCTTGATTTTGATTCAAATTGTACTAGGTCCTAACCCTGTATAGTAGTTCCATTACATAAATTCACATCAGGGTATACAAGCCTATGTTCAAAGCAGCAGAAACCTGTTTTACCTGGTCCTTTCTCATCTTCACTAATCCCTCAAATAAAAAGATAAAGTACAAAGATCTCTTAACATATATTTGGAGGAAAAAAAATGAAAAACTCTTGTCAATCTTTTTAACCCTGTTTTATCTAGCTCTGATCACATGGCCTGTGTATATTGTAAACAATTTAATCAGGGATGTTTTGGCTTGGTATGGTTTGGGTTGGGTTTTTTCCCTAATTGCTTTGGAGTTCTTACATTTATTTATTCTTATCCAGAGTAATGGCTTCAGGATTTCCCTAAGAAGGCTGAGACACGAAAGATGATATACCAGGAAATGAAAACTTAAATGTCCCGAAGGAAAATGTGTTTCATTTGGGGATTTAGAGCAGATGTTTACATTTTTGCTGTTTTTGAGGAATAACATATGTCTCCTGCATTGATTTGTTTATCAAATAATGATATAGAATAAGATTGTTCCTGTAGTTTTTAATGAGAAACAAAACAGAGGTTTAGATACCAGAAGTAAGAAATAAGAAGATACATTACAAACCTCAGAATAAAGGAAAAAGAGCTCCTTCAATTTATACCTTTGGGGATTTTTTGGGATTTTTTTGAGAATAGTCCCCATTTTGTAAAAAATCCATTCATATAGTAAAGCCTAGAAAAGGAGAAAATCTTCATGACCTTTAGAACTGTATCATGTTGGGATGGAGATCTGCCTTTTTATTGAGCAGACAACTGTGGGTCCCTAAAGAGACTCATAAAAGTTACCAGGTCAGCAAAAGTTTCAACTATAAATGTAGACTGTCTCTGTGCCAGAGCCACTGGTTCAAGTTTTCCTCTTGCTGAAATTCTTGTTAAAACACCTAGTGCACCCCAAGCTTATACTACTTTTGAGGAACATTTCCATGTCCTTTGTGAGAACGGCAGACATCACGAAACCAAGTGACAAAGTGTAGTACAATTTAATCTTTATCTCTCCTATTACTTATGAATCTCAAGTGAGAAACTGCTCTGAACAAGTCAAGGTACTCTTTATGCTCCACAAGTGTCAAACCTTTTCCTCCCTTCCCCAGAGGAAATTAAGATATATGTGTTGGGACTACCCTATAGGTTTGTTTGGTTTGGTTCTTCCTTTGGTTTTTCCTCCCCCTGTTCTGGTCAAGAGAAAACATAGTGGCTCTTGAAAAGCAAACACATGACTATTTAGTAGATTTACCCTAAGTATTTATCCAGTTTTTCTGTCATTCATAACTAAGGGACCACCAGTAAGCTTAGTGCAACCCCTTGGGCTTCATTAACCACATTGTAGGTTATCCCTCCTGAAAAGTCTTTCCTTCTTGTCTTATTCTGTGTCACTTCATGGGTTAAATGCCTTAGAAAAAGGGATATTTTAAAGAAGTAGATCCATTCATTGCTGCTTGTGTGCTTTCTCCCCACTTCTGTTCCTTTCTGTGTCCTTTCAATGTAAGATAGAAAAGAACAGAGATTTGAAGGAAAGTCAAGCTAATCAGGTTGAATCCCCTTCACCTCAGATATGCAGGAGTTAAATTCTGCAGTTCAGGCTCTGAAGCTGTTCAATAAATTGAGAAGTGTATGTTGAGGGGAAAAGATGGGGGGAAGCCAAGGAGAACATTCTTTTATGGTGTTTTGTAGCCTCTGGGAAAGGAAAGCATTGCTCTTTCAGAAGAGTCAGATTAGTGCTCTCCTTCAGGCACCTCATCTGGAGAAACTTTTCCATGGCTGGCTATAATCACTGTCATCTGGAAAAGAAGGGAAATGCTGTTTTTGTAATGAACTATATGATTAATTTGGAGCTGTCCAGCAGAGTGTTTGTCATTGACAGCTTTTCATTCTGATGCAGCCACTCTTCCTTCAGTAATAAAACTATTGAGACAATATGGAAAGGCAACTGTTAGTGGGGTTCATGTAACACACAAACGTGATATCAATGATAAGATTGCTTCAACAGTGAAAACAGAAAAGGACATAGGCGTTTGTTTCAAAGAGTTTTCAGATCATGTGCTTTTGTGCTTTAGGCAGGGAAGGACATCCATCCATTGATTTAATAATGACAGTTCATTTGTTGTAAAGATAAGAATGTGCTGGGATTTGATTTTGTTCTTTTTGTTAAAATTACTTAGCTATTATCTTTATGAACAACCTAAAGAACCCTGTTGCCTTAAGTTTCCTCACATCTCTAATGCTTCACACACAGTTAATTCCACTTTTCATCACCAGCTTAGTGAGAGAGGGGAACAGTTAAAATAGATTTTTTATTTTATCCAGTAACAATCATATTGTTTTGCCCTTGCAGACAGAGAATTATATCTTATTCCACAATTTCCAAAATGCAACAGATCATAAATAGTGTAAGTAAAATTTAGCAAAGTTTTGTACTGTAATATTGTTACAGGCTTGAAACCTCTCTTTTGAAAATAAGTAGGATCATGTCTTTTGTATCCAGGATCACTGCAATAGATCTGGTGTTTCTGTAATAGCAGGAGAGAATTATTATTTGAAAATATCCTAATATAGTGACACTGTCTTAATTACACCATTTTCCATATAGTGTTATTCATATAGCGTTATTAAAAAACAACACAATTAATATTCTACAAACTAGATGGTTTTGAAAGGGAAGAATAGAGAGTATAATGCTATAATGAAAAATAAAATGTTTTTCATTTTATAGATGACTGAAGAGTCACAACTTCTGCAAGAGCACTGCTGTATGAAATTTCTGGACATTTATTGAATTTGTCACTCTAAAGCAAACAAAACATCAAAAGTCTTTGAACAATGAAAAGAAATGCATACAGTGTATATAAACTTGTATATAATTATCTGATCCTGCATTTTTCTGCACAGTCATAGATAAGCATGCATCTAAAATAAATATATTTTCTATTGAGATTTTATTAATTCAGAGTTTAAATGACATAATTTTATGGACAAATTCCAATTTTTATAAATTCCCTCTCTCTTAAATCCAAAATGAAATTCTGAAATTTCTTTTCAGAGAGGTTAATTTATGTGAAAGCTGTGTTGAGAGATAGCAAAATACCTCTCAAAAAAAGTGGGGAAAAAAAAGTCTGAATATGCAGAGGGCTATGTAGGCACATCCCTGCACCCTCCCAGAGCTCTGCTGGAATTAATATATACATGCACAACTGGAGGATTATATATTCAAATGCTAACAAAGTTAATTCTTAACATCTTAGTCTGTAACCCACAACCCAATTTCACACTTACTCTTGCAAGATTGATTCTGAGTGGACTTTTAAGACTGTAGAAATGTTTCCAGTCATATGAAGGATTTTTATAGGTGAGGAAAGCAATTTTTGGCCTAAACACTGTTTTCTTATATGGATCAAAATTTCCATAAATGTTCAAATCACAGTCTTCATATTTTAATGCTGTTATCTAACATGTGGATTCACTTTGTAGATTGAAATAATAAAGGAATATGTTTATTTTTAGAAAGAAATAGATAGGTATCACTGAAAGGGATCATTTAATGACAGTTATGTAGATTTTATTTTTATTAGAGCTCTGCTGGATGTGTAAATATATCTGAACTAACTGACATGAACATAAGATTTATAGTTTTTAGTCAGTTATATGTTTACCCTATTTCCATCCAAAAACAGATTAGATAAAAATACTTTTACTATTTTCCTAATATTGATGATATTATCAAGGGCTAACATTTACTGAAGAAAACAAAAGAATAGAATGTTTGGTTTCTTAAATGTAATTAACATGAAGGTAAATCTTTTTACCTTTTAGGGAAAGACAGGACCAAATGATCTAAATATCATGTTTTAAACTCTTTTATTTAGGCAGTATCTTCCATTTGACTTAACTTTCCCCTCACTGGATCTCCTAATCATTGGCTTGTTGCAATATTACCTCTAGGTACTCTGAGTAATTTTTGCTGGGCAGTTTAAACCAGTGATGCAAACTCAGGCGGTGACAGTCAGGTGCTTCATCTCATGTATGTTTTTCTTTAAGAATAAGTGAGTTATTTTATATTTGAACAAATTTATTTTCATCAAGACATGCAAGGGGGCTGATAGGAGGTGATTCAAACTCTTGTAACAGATTTTTACAGTAAAGTAATTAACAATTTCTCCCTATCACTGTATTGTCTGCCACGCTTACCAACCCCTTCAGACAAATGATGACATCTCATTCACAAGAATATAATGTAGTATTCATAAGTAAAGTTTACAATAATTATTTTGCAAAAATAATTTGAGAGGGTTGAGGGAAAAATATATCAGGCCTAAAAATACTGTATTAACTAATGTTTCATTGTTTCTCATAAAATTTAGGAATCTTTAAGAGGATGTCTGTAAACATTAAGCCAAAACCAGCAAGGCCTTTGTGTACACATATTACATATTATTTCATATTCTACCCAGCAAGGCTGACCACTACTCCATCCATAGACTACTATCTAAACTTAGTAGTTTCAATTCTATGTAAAGGCCAAAGAACTCAGTTTTTATCTTTATTTCACTCTGCATGTCAGTGAGTCAGGACAGATTTATTTTAAACTGAATTGATAAACTGATTTTAAAAGGTACAGGATATTATCTCTATAGGATTATCTCTATAGGAAAGATCAGTATTAAAAAAATGACACAATACAATTAGATTGTCATGCTCATAATAGCTCAAGGACTTCTGCATGGGACTGTACTGTGCAGGCTAATTATACCCTAAAAGGTACCTAACACCAGCCTGATGCCTCTTCTACAACTATACAGCTGCTAATATTGCAATATTTATCTTTTTATATTTAGTTCTCAATCTCCATTAGAATCGGAATTCACTCTTTTATTCCCTTAAGAGAATTAAGTTTAAGAGTGTGCTTGTAACCCTTTTACAATTATTGAATTGAAGACAACTTTTGGAATTAATCTGGGTGATCTCTTTACTGACCTTGAAGGATTTGGAGAATCTGAAACTTAAAGAATCTAAAATATTTTAATTGCTCTCTCATTTTCTTTCTGCTTAATCTGTAATAAAGCTTTCAGAATAAATAATTTCTCTTCTACCAACCTAATTATTCTAAACTGAACCTTGGTTTACTGTAAGAGTTGTTGCAATATTGCTTGTAAACGTCAGATGACACCTGAGACCTATTTTGTATACTAAGAACAGAGTTTACAGTCTAAAAAAACCCCAAAGTCATCATTATGATGTCTTAAGAGGTTGCCAAAGAGGAGTTGAAGGAACAGGGAACTAAATTCATGAATGGATTTTGATACTTATTAATCATGCTAAGACAGTATTAGAAATTTATGGACCTATTAACATTTTCAGAATTCTTTTATATCCTCTAACAAACCAGGGAAACATTCAAAGTCCATAGAAACTGTATTTCTCCTAGTGACCATATGTATACAGCTGTTCAGCTCTTGGAATATTCCTCAAACGCTCTGACCCACACCTGAGGTGCAGTGGGATTCTCATATTATCTATTTAATTCTAGGAATAATGCCAGTGGTGTTTTCAAAGCAGAGCTAGTAAAAAAGCAGGGAGATGAAGAAGTTAATCTAATCCCTCATGTCTGAAGGTCTATTGCCTAGACCTCCCACCCAGGCCCTGGTAAATGATGGTTCACAAACTACGTCCTCTCCCCAAGTCCGGCTGCTAGTTGGAAGGCAAGTTGTACATCTCACAGAACAAATGTTTTGTAGGTGAGTTGTGAAGTCTCTAAGGTTGAAACCTTCCATTAATAAAAACATTAATAAAAAAACCAACTCTTAGATAAAATATACCTTAAGTACCACAAAGTATAAGACTTCTGAATTTGTATTGTTTTCTGGGTGATACATAAAGCCTTAAACTGTCTTAAACTCTAGGTCCACCTTCTAACTTATCATCTTCTACCATTCCCAACTCAATATTTCTTTTTCTATCCACCTTCTGCTCTTCACATCCAAATGCTTGAGATTGGACACCCAAGCTGGGCCCCAGTCCTGGCTCGGTGGTCCCTGTCACTGGCCACAACCTTGGCCCATTCCACTCAGCCCCTGTGGGATACTGCCTGTCAGAGACTGCAACTGCAATGTGTGCTGGCACTCATACCAAAAATTGCCAATTGCAGAAAGACTTTCTGAAAAATCATATTATTAACAATATTATCTATCATTCTCTTCATAGCTAGTCTTTCAACACCTCTTAACTTTAATAAGGCTACCTTAGCAGTAGCTTCAAGAGACATGGGAAAGAAAAACTGAGAGAACTAGCTAAGGACTTGCTTTGGAGAAGAGGTGAGGATATCTGTGATCAGAGGAGGTACCAATAAGAGGAAACTATCACTGATTAAAAGTTTTTGCAACTTGCAGCATTTTAGAGATCTAGTCTCCCTCCTCCCCACGAAAACTCACGCCCAGATGTCATCAATAGGGCTGAAACTGTAAAGCTATGGAAAAATGTTTACACCTAAGGTGAAGTAATAAAATTGTGTACAGGTATATAAGCAAACATAAGATCATGAATTATACTCTCAAACATGCCTTGTTCAAGCAGAATCACAGAATCATTTAGGTTAGAAAGTAACTTTAGGCATGTCAAGTCCAGCCATTAACCCAGAACTGCCAAGTCCCCCAGTAAACCATGTCCCCAAGTACCATCAACTACCTGTTTTTAAATACCTCCACTGCTGGTGATTTCACCACTTCCCTGGGCAGCCTGTTCCAATGTTGGACAAGCCTTTCTGTGAAGAAATTTTTCCTAAAATCCAATCTAAACCTCTCCTGGCTCAGCCTGAGACTTCCTCTTGTCCCGTTGCTTGTTACCAGAAAGAAGAGACTAACCCCCACCTGGCTACAACCTCTTTTCTGGTAGTTGTAGAGAGCAATAAGGTCCTCCCCACCCCAAACCTCCTTTACTTCAGGCTAAACAGTCCCAGGTCCCTCAGCTGTTCCTCGTAAGACTTGTGCCCCATCCCCTTCATCAGATTCATTGCCTTTCTGTGGACACGTTCCAGCACCTCTATGATTTTCCCGTAGTGAGGGGCCAAAAACTGAGAGCAGGATTCAAAGTGCGGCCTCACCAGTGCCGAGTAGAGGGGGACAATCACTGCCCTGGTCCTGCTGGTCACACTAGTGCTGATACAGGCCAGGATGCCATTGGCCTTCTTGGTCACCTGAGCACATGCTGGCTCATGTTCAGCTGGTTGTCGACCAGAACCCCCCAGGTCCTTTTCTGCTGGGCCACTTTCCAGCATCTCTGCTCCCAGCCTGTGGCACTGCTGGGGCTGTTGTGACCCAAGTGCAGGACCCAGCACTTCACCTTGTTGAAATTCATAGAACTGGCTTTGACTCATGAACCAGCCTGCCCAGATCCCTCTGTAGAGCCTTCTTACACTCAAGCAGATCAAATTCTACCTGACCTTATCAGTCTCAAGGTATTGAAAAAGTTATTGCTCCTCAACTGCAGTTACAGACTTCTGAACTCTTATCCATTACTGACAGTCAGAAGAACACACTGGCAGTCCCATTCAGTTTCCTACTTCCTAGGGAAGTTCAGGATTTCTGGTTTCCTTCTACCTAGCTCTGCAGCTCCCTGGCCAGCACTTACAAGTTTTCTTGATTAACTCTCTAATGTATCTACATCCAGATTTTTGATACCCTTCAGAATGCCAGTGTCTAGAAATTACAAGTTGCAGGTCTTTAAGGCATCTGAGGTTTTTCTGTATGTTTAGCTTTTAAACAGTTTTGAAAAGTTTTAAATAAATTTGTGTGTGCACATATTTGCAGAACCAGGGTATTTCTGTAGCAAATAGTAAAAAGTTATTTCCAGGTATCAAATGAGAGCATTGAAAACATTTATCCAGTCTGCTTTTAAAAGAGGAATGACTGCAAGAACAACCATACTCCTGAAGTCAAAGGCAGCTGTTCATTATATAAATAATTATATAAATATATATATAAATGTATCTGTTAAAAACAACAACAGAAAAAAAAAGTGAGACACAAATTGTAAATTTATGCCTTTAGGTTTGAAAAAGGTTTTCTGGCAAGTTGGGAAATCTGGAAAGCTCTACGAAAAGAAGCAAACTGTGCTGAGATCTCAGGACTCTTCTGTTATTTATTTACATTTGAATCAAATCCCATTGTAATTCTCCTGAGAGCAATTGTTTTCAATGTGCAAATCAGATAATAATAAATCAATGAATACACCATACAGAGGCCCTTAAAATAGCAATGTGCATCACATGAAAATAATTTTATTGGAGCCAGGACCCAATAAAAAAGCTAAGACTAGAATAGATACTGTACTTACTTTTAATTAGATAGAACTCTGTCTCTTAAATTACTGAAACTACAGAATTTCTCAAAGTTATGAATCATTTATAGCTTCCTCTGTCTTGGGTCACTGAACACTCACTGTTCATCAAAATATATAGCTGCATTCTTCTGTCATTCCCATAACATTTTCTCTCACTAATGCCCCTTTTTTAGATTATCACCTCAGGGCAGATTCAGTTTTATGTTAGTGAACTTAATGATAAACAGCAGATGTACAGAATACTTTAAATAGAATAGCAAATAAATAATACTAAGTTCTTTGGAGATATATATTTGTAAATGATTTTTTTTAACCTTTTGTTCTCAAGAATGCAGAGCACAAAAGCGAGGTAGAATCCTCATAACAGATGTGTTCTTGGCTCCAGCTAACTATTCACAAAGGAGAAATATATTTTCATTTTAAATGCAGGATATTGGGTTGTTTCTGCTTAAGGCACATTTAGAGATTAAGTATTTGCAGGATCCTCTTAAGCTGTATTTTGCCTCAGCACTTGTTAGTGCCTGGTTTTTTCAGCAGAAGATTGCAACAAAAATTAATGTATTTTACAAATGTGTAGTAAGAGAAGAAACCAGTTCAATTCTGGAATTAATTTGTGTGTCCATGATTTCTCAGTCCTTCTATGTGTCTAAATTTTTTTTAGATGGCATGCACAGGTAAGACAGACATTTAGAGTTCAATGTTGTTCCAAACAATTGCATCCTATTGTATTGAATAGATTTCAGATATGCATCTTCAGTCCTCTGCTGTGATGCAGATCCTTTGAAGACATTGAAAAACGGTTCTAAAGGTGGCATAGGCAGCAACAGAGAATTTCCATGCCAGGAAGATCTCAATATTTCATAAAACTGGTGCAACATGCTATCCATGCTATCCAGTTTATCACTTTTGACCATGGGGAAAAAAGAGAATGACTGGTTGTTCCTTGCATTTTCAATTAACACTAGGACATCACAAAGGCTAAGGAGGCCAAGGACTGGTTTAGTAGTTTCACCCAAACAGCATGCTTTAAGATAACCCCGTACATCCATTAGCTGCAGTCAGTCTGCTACTTGATGGTGAGTTTCATAAACTTTTTTGAACCAAAAGCCAGATGATGTTTAAGATTCCTCTTTTTGAGCATCAGGACTCTCTATTAATTACTGCTGACAATAGTTATAGGAAGTTATATGGGCAGCTTAACAGCACCTACCATGGGTTCAACAGTCCCTCAGTCTTCAAGATTTAATTTCCCTTTTGTAATTGTGGGTATCAGCTGGAGAATGGAGGCCCTGAAAACTCCACATTGCAAAGAAGAGAAGGATTCATATTTCACATAATGAATGGTTTTACCTACTCTCAGCTGCAACAGTTCTTGCATACTGCTTAGTAATGTTACATAATGTACTTGGGGAATGCAGAAACTTCATAAACTTCACATGAGATTTAGTCTTTGTAGTCCACTTTTTTGCAAATTGCAAAAGTTTCTTGGTAGCTACAGGAACAGAACATGTTTGTGAATGGTACTGCAGTGGTTAATCTTCTCTGGAATTCGATTTGAATTTAAATTAAAATATTAAAAAAGGTCAAAAGCCTAGCTGTAGGACTGAACTCTAGCCCTTAACTTAAGTCAAGTGCATGCAACACAGGAACCGATGCTCGTTCAGGCAGAACAAAACAGATAGAGACGACAAACAAGGTCATTACCAGTGCCACAAATAAGTTACAGATTTCTTTTTATGACTACCCCCATATTCAGAGTCACACCTTCAAATTAATTTGTTTTAAAAGATAATATATACAGTGTCTGACTTGATTTTAATCATAGCAGAAAAATGAGAAGAGTAGTTAATGTCCTAAAATATGGAAGACTGTAGCTACAAATCGTGGCCTTCATGTCCCGGTTAACATGAATTTCTCTATCTTCTGCCACTATTTCTGTATTGGTGTCCTTGTTTTAGCTGGGATAGGGTTAACTTTCTTCCCTGATAGATAGCTGATAAAATGGAGTAGTTTTTTGCTTTATCATGAGAGTAATGTTAATAACACACTGATGTTTTAGTTATTGCTAAGTAGTGTTTACCCTGTCCTGTCAAGGACATTTCAGTTTCCCATGCTTTAACAATGAGGAGGTGCACAAGAAGATGTGAGGGTGTGTAGCTGAGCTGAACTAGCCAAAGGGATACTCCATACCACAGAACATCTTGTTCAATATGTAAACTGGGGAGGAGTTGGCTGGAAGGGAACAATCACTGCTTGGGAATGGGCTGGGCATCAGTCAGTGGATCAAGAGAAATTGCAACACTTATTCTTGGGTTCTCTAATTCTCTTTTTGTTGTGTCCCTTTCTATTACTTTAGGATGAGGATGATGATATTTTATTATATTTCAATTTTTAAACTGTTCTTATCCCAAACCACAGGTTTTGTAATTTTAATTTCTGATTGTCCTTCCCATTTCACTGTGGGGTGAGTGTGAGCAAGGGGCTGCATGATACTTATTTGCCATCTGGAGTTAAACCATGACAGAAATTTTTGTCCCCAAGATGGGGAATGACAGGTTGAGCTAACAACAAATCTGAGTGGAAAGAATTAGAAAAAAAAAATTATAGGTATTCATTACGTTCATTTAATAGCTTCTGGTCACAGTGTTGATTTATTTTCTCATAAAGTTGGTATGCTTGTTCTTAAAATTACTTTAAGTAATACCTTACTTGCAGTCTATGATCCCTGTTGTGCTGTTTATCACTCATGGGAACTGAGCTACGGCCATCCTGCTGATGTGGTTTGTAACACTGTCTTATGGTATGATAGAATTACAGGTCATGAAACTAATCTGGTATTTACAATCAGCATTGCTGTCAACTCTGTACTTTGGGAGCCATCTGTTGGAAGCTATTAATAATTATGCCTTCTCCAAGCCAACCTAAGGGGGAGACACCTCCTCCCATCTCCACCTTCTCCTCCAGGCTAATTACAATTGCTCTTGAGAATTGCTCCCTGGGATGCTCAAACCAGCATGTTCCCATTGCTAATTCTTCTGAAAGTGCTCCAGGTCTTCTTTAGGGTTAATCTATTTAAGAATATCTATTCTATTCTATTTAAGAGATCTAAGAGATCTCCCACAAGGCTGGATAGTTTTGAGTTCCAAGGTATGTGGAATGTACAGGCAAGTGCCTAGGACACTTATTGTCCTGCTCTGATTTTTTTAGTAATAAAATCAACTAATTTCCCCAAGTTCAGTCTGTTTTGCCCATGACAGTGAGTGATCTTTCTTGGCCCTTAACTCATGAACCTTTCGCTGTATTTTCTCCCCCATCCAGTTGCAGAGAGAGAGAGGCTTTGGTGCATATCTGGCATCCAGGGTACCAGGGTCAACCCACCCCAGTGCCTCTAATCTTACATTCACCATAGGCTCTGAGGACATTCTGGCTCCCTTCTGTCCATACCACTGACAACAGCAACAATGTCACGTTCTGTTCCATGATAACTAGGCAAATTAATACTAGCATAATCTTTCAGTTTTACCTCCAAAGCCTGCTTTTCTTGAATACCTTCACTGAACTTCATGTCTCTGATCTCATTGTCTTTGTCAACATGAAATCTGCGTCATTGTGCTTTCCAAGGTAATTCATAACTGCAACTCTTTTTATGTGGTTTGTGTGCCATTCCACAAGGCTGTGGGTTTTAAGTGGAGACCACAAGGAATCATAGTTCATGTACCTGATTCATATAATTCTTACTGAACATCCCTTTGAGGCATCCTCAAAATTCAAATTATATATTAGAGTATTTAATTTTGCTGCATTTTTTTTTATATCTTAAAAATCCAGTATTCAGCATCTTAGTGATTTAGTCACCTAACTTTCTAACAATTAACATCTGAAAATCACAAGTTTCTATGAACTGCTACTATATTTTCAGGAATTGAAAAAAAATTAGGGACTTAGTTCCAAGAAATAAAAAGTTCTCTCATGTTCTTGTATCGTGAGAAAGCTGCTTTCTGTTGGCTGTTTTGGAAAATTCTGTGTGTCCTCAAGAATCTGCATTAGATTTTGTACCCATTTTTCCAGGAACTATCTCAATATTACTTAATATCCAGTTTCTGTGACTGAGGCTTCTGCCGTTCTTCAGAACATGCATATCCTTAAAAGGTAATGTGATCCCTCAGTAATTGACATTTGTTTTTTCCAAGATTAAACCATTACTCCTTAAAAAGCTTTAGAAGCTTTTCCGCTCTTGCCAGATGTTCTTCCGATGTTTTATGGAAACGAATGAAGTCATCTGAATATGTGACGATGTCTTAAATTCTCAAAATGTGGGTTAGATCATTTAGTGCCTTTTGAAAAGTCCCTCATGCACTCACAGTTTGAAAGTCATTCTAGAGGATGGAAATAATTGACAGGGTGTCATAATTGTGGGGGGTTTTCCCCTTAATATTCACCTACAGGTTTTTTTTTTCCTTTCCTGATTTGATGGTATCCAGATTCTCAGTCAGAACCAGTAAACTATTTTGCTCTTGACATGGAGTTTAGCATGGAAAGAAGCCATTAACTATCCTGCCTTGTTTACGCATTCTGTTTTTCTAGATCAGTATTTAAGATCATTGGGGGTTTTTTTATAATTACAACTGGGCATTTTCAAGGCAATGAAAATAATTTAACAGAAACATCCTGCAGCAATGTATTTTAATCTTTTTCAGTGTTATCTGATACATTAAAAGAATAAAATTCCACATCTTGAGCGCAAATACAGGTACTGAAATTGTTCTTTGCTTTATTTATCTTAAAAGTGATGGTTAATCATCTTTATAAAAATTTCTAGTTCTAGTTTCTAGTTCTTATGTGACATAATCTTGTCTGTATACCCTATTTTCAGTAACTTTTGTTCACATATCAGCTACACAATTTATCTGACCAATCATGGAATGTCTCATTCATTAAATATTTGACCTATTGGGATCTGTGAAATGCCTGTGAATACTGTAAAATTAAAAATATTTCAATTAGCGTCTTCACTACGAAATAGTTCCTAATGTGTTAAACCTAATACAGGAATTAACAGCTGATATTCTTCAAGTATGTATTTTTCTTCCATACTTGAAGCTATTTATTGATCTGGGCAGTCACAGTTATGAACTTAATCCACCAGGATTCTCATATGAGGTATTTTCACACCAGGTAGTTCATACCTTGCCAATGAACACTGACACTCCTCACTAGGGAAATCATACAAAACCTTCTGTTAGCAAAGCATAATTTGGTTTTCTTGAGTCTACAACTTTCATAGCACAAAGTCTATCAAAGGAACAAAAAATGTAATTATGTCCAGAACTCACAGGTTTTGACTCATGGACGGATGCTCCTGCCCTCTGGAAGCTGCTTTCATTTGCTGCAACATCCATGAAAATAGTAGGACTTCAGGGCCAGATCCATATGTAAACTATATAACGTTGATCTGAGAACTGCATCTCAGCAAGCCTTTTACTGACAAGTAGACTATTCTATGGATGGGAAAGTAGTAATAGAAGAAGAAAATTGTCTCAGTTAAATTTATTGGAAAACGGAAAGTGACATCTAGCAAAACATGGACAGAACCTAAATTAATTCCAGCTCTGGGTCCTTTCCTCCTTACTCTTTCAATAAGAGACAAAAAAGTATCAGACATAAAAACAGTCATTGTGTCACAGGCCTAAAATAACATGGCACAACTACTTAAGGAGATATTGTATGAAAATTATTTTTAAAGCTATTGTATTCTGAAATTGAGCTGAAATTGGAGACTGTTATCAAAATAATTCTGAATTAATCTTTTTTTAAGAATGATTACAACTACTCTTGAGACATTATTATAGATGTTCTTTTTGATCTGTTGGACAAAGTGTTAATAAAAAATTAATTATTACGTTTTAAAAAAGCATAACACAATACTCTGAAGGATAACCCTCAGAGCTTCATTGATATATTTTCATGAATCAATTGTTAATAATAGTATTACATGTACTTTTTCAAATAGGTGCAAATCCATTATTGTCTCAACTGATATGGAATCCTAAGTTTTGTTAGATATAGCAGGTCTGCTAAATCACCCATATATAACTGACCTTTTAGAGCACCCAGAAATGGCACATTAGACACAGCTGTTGATTCATCTCTATGGTGTCTATTTCTAGTCACCTTTTTATTACTGAGATGTTAGTAAAGTTACTCTTCATTAACTCATTCCAATGTTTCTGTGGGTTCTTGATTCGGTCTGACTTTTTAAACATTAGAATTTATTCCTTAGGATCCGAAGAACACCAGTATCTGGGGTTTACGTTTCGTGGTTTCATTGGCGCGAGAGGATGGATCCGTCAGCTATTACTTACCGGCAATAAACCACGTTGTCAAATAGTCTGTGGTTACTATGGCAGGAGGATTGGGACTAGATGACCTTTAAGGTCCCTTCCCACCCAAAACATTCTATGATTCTACAGTTTCCTTACTTACTAAGTCGCTTGTTTGTAACTTACTTTTGGCCATAATCCTTTCTTCGTTTCACTCTTCAGCTCCATGCTTTTCCTTTGCACTCAGCTTTAGACACATTAAAAGCGTTCCTGGTGCAGCTATATTTGCTTTCTGCTTTGTTTTGTACCTGTTCTCAAGATTGTAACAGTTTTTAGCTGTGCCTTTAAAATTGCCTGTTTTAGCAATTTTGTAAAAATTACATAACCAGAAATTTCTAAGTTGTGGAGTCCAGTGCAGTACTACCTGGTATCCAGACTATTTGACACAGGCATTCCCCAGACTTCTGAGGGTATATTTCTAGAACACATTATCTGATTAATCTGCATTTTGGAATTTCATCACAGACAAACATTCATTTTCAGAAGAATGTAATTTCAGAGCAAAGTCCTCTTCTTGGAGGAGGATATATCAGAATATCAGGAAGACAGTCTGTTTGTCCTGTGAATCATTCCCAGATCTATCTTTACCCTTCTCTGAAATATCTTTTTATTGTCTAGATACTTTGATGTAGAGCTTAGAGGGCTTGTAGGACATTGTTTCCCTAGGCCAAAACTTTCTGAGTAGTGAAATGCAAAACTTTTTGAAATATTTGAGGTCTGCTACAGTGTTCAAATCAAACAATATTGTGTAACTGCATATTTGCTTAAGGAAAATTTCATATGATTAAAAATTTTGGAAAAGAATTAGTTAGATGGAATCCTTTTTATCTAAGGTGAGATATTAATGGTGGTGTATTGTAGTGTATAAACTTGAAGTTATACATAAAGTGCTTCTTAAGACTAAGAAACTGACAACATTTTAAATGAGATAATTGAAAGGAACATATCCTCATGCACATCTCTTCAATTACCATAGACTTCTGATGTACAGAGAAGTGCTTGGTGTTTTACTAAAATTTAGGAAGAGACATCAATAAGGAAAAGTATTTACTATGGTCAACAAAGAGTTCTTGGGTCCAAAAGAAGTGCTAACACAATTGGTTATTTTAACATTTATTTCCACATAGTGGGATAAGACTTCTGGAAATAGAAATCAAAATATCCCCATTGAAGTCAATATTTGTTCACTCACTCCTGTAGAAAAATAACAATTTAAACCAGCTGAGAACTCGAATTGTTATGATTATAATAGAAATCAATTGTAATGTATGCTAAAAGTGTTCCAGGTGACTGTCAAATAAAGGATGGGCCCACATAAACAGTCAAACACATGATCATATATCAGGCATCACAGGGTAGGATTATGCTGCATTTTAAAAAGTGACACTTAAAAATGTGTTGGAGGAGGAGGGTGGCTAGCTTTATTGATTCTAAGCTGAAGCACTTTTAAAATATGTGAAGACCTTTAATAATTCTCAGATACTCTTATTGCTAAACTGGTTGTGCTCAGAAACTTTATGACTTCGAAATGGATTAATTCAGGGCACTTCAGTTTGAACATCAGTATTATTGAAATTACAGTCTTTTAGTACGTACAGTCTTTTACAGTTAGAAAACCAGAACATGTTTTGTAAGTACACCTTTTTAAATTTTGGAATAACAAAAAATTATATTGTCCAAATTTTCTTCACTTTCACACAGATTAATTTAAAACACTGAAAAGTATCTACTGCTGAAAAATATTTTATCAGAGATATGATCACTGAGTTTTTATTATAGAGTTTATATAGAGTTATTATACAATTTTTTTTTTTTTGATTCTTTCATTCTACTCAGAGGAATTTGTTCTCATGTACAGTGCATGAAATGCTTATTTTATTTGTTTCCTGTAAGAAAAATCTTAAAGAAATTTGTAATTAAATTATGCCTGCTGTATAAGTATGCAAATTTAACAGAAACACATTCCTTCAAGTGCTATATTTTTAATGGTATTCTGCCTGGTAAATTTAAGGTGGATGCTAGTTAAATAGAGCAAGGATAATGATTAAATATATTAATCAATATAGTGAATTCCATACCCATGGAGAAGTCAATATATATACATGGGTATCAGTGGATTCATTGATACTGTTATACACATACTCACAGGTACAAATAAACAATAATATATATGCTTGCCAGTGTGAATCTGACATGCAGGTGTATGCAGGGCTGTCCAGCCATGGGTGGATTGAGGACCTAAATTCTCACTTGTTATGTAATTCCTGAAATTTGACAGCATCTTGTTTATATCAGCAAATGAGAAATTAAAATATCTTTCACTCTGTCGTTCAGTTGTCTGTCTCATCAAATATGATTCCTCAGGCTTTGATAAGTATTTTCAGACAAAATTAAAATCTCTTACAAGCTACTTTGTCAGCAGTGCAATATTAGGTATGCAGAGAATCACAGTCTCTAGGTGTTGTCATGGTTAGTACATAATTGTCTTTTCTTTATTCTTATTTTAACAAATTTCTTGCATATGGCTCTCAGTGCTTTAGAAAACACACTTCTTCATATGACTAATTCATCAAGAGCGCTACATAGGCTTTCAGAAGGTAATTTTTCCACTTTTTTGAATAAAACACCAAGTAAAACCTACCAGAAAATCCAAAGATGGAAATATTTGTACAAATAAAAGTCATTTGACTTTGTACTGAGGCAAAAGAGGAGAACAGAAAACATACATGTAACTGGCTCTGCTGTCATAGTAGTAACCTTCAGGAGAGGGACCAAACATACAGCTGGGGACATTTATTCCACAAACCACATTCACAGATATATTTGTGTTTATGTTAACAGGGTTTCAGAATATATTCAGACTACTTCAGCTGATCAAGTTACTGCTGCTTATCAAATTATCTGTTGTGAATTGAGCCAAGGTTAATTAACATATGTGTACCTTCCTTTCTCTAACCTATCATGCCCCTGCAAGTGAAATGAGATACCTTTTTAAAGTGGTGCTAAGTACATTAACCATTTTTCAAGGTTACAAGTCATAAGTAAGCTGGTCAATTGACAAATGGTAACATGTTAGACTGAAAAAAAAGTAGTGATTGCAATCATGTGAGCATACATTTAAAGTAATAAGATAGGAATTAAGATTTAGAAGTTAGGCAGAAACTGATCCAGCAAAGATTTAATTTTTGAAAGTAGAACTGACAAGCACAGGCATCTGGCATTAGCTTAGCAAATTACTATGTCATTGTAGCTGGAGCAATTGCAAATGCAAAAAGAAGTTATTCAAACCCAGAAGTGATGAAAACTGGTGGGTTGCACTGCCAGTTTTTAGTCTATAATTACAGATACAAACAATAACTATGTGCTGCTATAGATATGCATCATCTTTATTTAAGAAAACTTGTTTTTACTAAAATAGTTTATGATTTCTTTTGCCATATACAAAAAATAAAGAGAGGTTGTCTTTCATGTTTATGATGTCATCAGAATTACTTTGGCTATGATGACTTTAGAGTACTTGGGCAAGGCTTATCAGTTTCAGGCCTGGAGATAAAACTGTTAGAGCCTTTATTAGCATGAAGACATTGAGGGCAACAAACAACCTGTAGTGCATTATTGTTTGTATGCAAAAGGACCTTTCTCATGTTCTCTCAGTGTCAGGATTTACGTATTCCTGCAGAGGATGGATGAAAGACACTCACAGCAGAGCACACTGTATCGCATCCCAAGAGGTAAATCTAGATGCAGCTACTCCTTGTTTCATTGAAATAAATAAATGTTCTTTTAGCACTTACGAGAAACTTAGTGCTTTACTCAGTTGCTTACTCTTAGACAATCACTACCTTTTGAGAGACTGTAGCACATGGGGTCCAGCTTCCACTTTAGAGGGGTGTGGGTCTCTCTATTTGTTCTTTGCCATATCTGCAAGGTCTGTGCAGAAGTCTTGGATACTATCCCAGCCAAAACCAGGACAGACACCGAGACCTTTGTAAGTGGCACTGAATGTGTTATGTGCAAGTAACTGAATTAAACCCATGATTTTTTTTTTTCTCTCTGTAATTAGACAGGAAAAGACAATATTTTCTCTTTAAATGCTTTAAGAAGATGATTCAGGTCCTAAGTGTAGATACAGTATTATCTTTGCCTGTGTAATCTGGGATGTCTATCTTACACTGTGATCAAAATAAAAATGTAATTAAAGAAACCAGTAGAGGCTGGAGAAATATTTGGCTCCCCCTAACAAAGACACCTATATTTTTTCAACCAAAAAGCTGTCTGCCTCATCTACTGTATTAGCTAGGTGTCTATTGAGTTGATACATATACATGAAATATAGTAGATGTCTTCAGTCTGCCATTGAGTCCTACTTAGATTATCCTAGGCGGGGGTGCATGAGAAAAGATGTAGACAGAAACAACTAGAAACAAAAGTGTGTTTAATTAATGAATCATTATACTACAACCTATCTTTTTACTATAAATAATGCATGAATATTTCAGAAATTTGGTTGTAACAGAAGATTTGAATGGAACTGCTATTGTTATTAGAATATTGTAAGATACTGGACCAATGTTGTATGACTTCAGAGTTTTACCCTTTCCCAAAGTCCTCTAAAACATTCCCTTTACTGCCATATTCTGAATGCAAGACAGAAATTTTTATCAGGGTAAAGTCTATCATGGAACAGAAATTAGTCTCAGCCCTTACAGACATCTCAAAACACTGATGATGTTACCACCCACCAGCCCAAACAAAATCTCTGCTACATTGTATAGTAATTGTTGATAAATATAATACTATAGCACATACAGTGTGAATGATTAGGTTTTTCCAAATTTAAAAAAGAAACCACAATGACATACTCTTTTAAAGCAGCCAGTTGATTTTAATCCATAAAACAAGAAAAAGGCCATATTTGCTCTGCCATATTTATTTATCAAAATATTTTTTACTTTATTATTATTTTATTAAAATTTTAAAATTCTGTCTTCTTGGTGTTTTTGTTTGGGATTTTAAAAAGAAAATATTATATCCACATGTAAGTAGTAATTGTATAAAAATATTATTTATTTTAGTAAATTTCAATCACATACAGCTCAAGAACTTTGAAACATATTTATATGTAAATGTGCAGCTAAAAATACAGGATAATGTTACATATCCTTCTATCAGAGACAGGATTGTAGCTTAAATTCTTCATCTAGTGAAAGTTAATTGTGCTGAATAAATACCCCTACCTAAAATAGCAGCAAATCAAAACCACACTTGATGTTTTTCCCTGTTAGCTTAAGCATATATGTTTAAACTACTTAGGAATGTCTACATAATAGGAGGGAAAGGGAACCCCCTAGTGCATGAAGTAAGAATTAAACATGGAAATTACCTGAAGCTGTATCCATCAAAGGTGTGCAAGGCGGTATTCAAGCTAGATTTTGTGTATAAGGAAATTAAATACCTTGAACATATTTTAGTTTTGGGACAAGCTCAAAATATCAAGACTACAAAAATTAATGGTGATTAATTCTATCTGTCAATGTATTTGATTTTACTATTAGAAATAGTCGTCAAGTTTAAAAACATTAGTTATTAGATCCACCATGAACTCTAATGATGTAAAAGCTAGTGGAGCATGATAACCTTTGTTCTCTTGAAAACATTTTATATTAACCATATCTAGAAGTCATTATTTGGTATTTTTCCCTGTGTGAGTACTCTGTGAACCCTTACCTTTGCATGTTCACCCTAGGAGGTTCCTATTTCAAATGTTTCCTTCATTCCTCATGCTCTTTCATGGCTTTAGTAATATTCTTCTGGTTTTGCCTGGTCTTTCTTCTTTCTGATAAACTCTCAGCTATAGAAGTAGTACTGATGTACCAACACCCTTTACCTAATTGCTTGTTTAAATCATCAAACACAAATGTGCACTCACAAGTGACTGGAGATTCCTGCTTTGGCATCTGATGTATTTTCATCTTGCATTCAGTATGGACAGCTGTCAAAGAGAACATCACACTCCAGCACTAAAGGCTCAGGTATCTCTATTAAAGATTTTCTGTGTGGAAGAGCCTCTAGGGCAAGCTGTATTAGGAGTGTCTGAGGTCACTTGACTTGTTCAGCCTGGAGGAGACTGAGGGGTAACCTCATTGCAGTCTGCAAATTCCTTCTGAGGGAAAGAGGAGGGGCAGGCACTCATCTCTTCTCTGTGGTGCCCAGTGCCAGGACCTGAGGGAATGGCCTGGAGCTGTGTTAGGGTAGGTTTCGTTTGGATATTAGAAAAGTGTTCTTCAGCCAGAGGGTGGTTGGGCACTGGAACAGGCTTCCCGGGGAAGTGGTCACAGCACCATCCTGAGAGAGTTCAAGGAGTGTTTGGACAATGCTCTCAGGCACATGGTGTGACTCCTGGGAATGGTCCTGTGCAGGACCAGGAGCTGGACTTTATGACCCTGGTGGGTCCCTTACAACCCAGGCTATTCTGATTCTATGATTCTGTGAATCTTTTAGACTAGTTTGTATCACCTTTTCACTCCATTTTTATACTCTGAAGTATTTACTGACTTTAATGAAGCCATCTCTGGTTGCAACAAAGTTTGTGAGATCTAAATTACCTTCTGTGTTTCTATATGTTTTAAATACATGGCAAAACCAAGGAGAACTTAATCCATTCTGTTTTCCAAGGGTAAAGCTGCATTCTTTTTGCTTCCCATATTTTTAAAAGGTTTGAAAGGTTATGGTGATATAGTCTTGTTCACAACCTATCTCATTGTTTTGACTTTTATATCATTCATAAAATCAGGTTAACAAACTTCTGCCATTTAGCCTATTCTGTCCTCAAACTTTTCAAAGTCCAGAAAGACTGAGAGTAAATATTGCTGCTGCTGCTGCATTATAGTGTTGGTCCAGTTGAGAATAATGTATCCCTTTCTCATTACATTCACTCCAACCCTTTGCCTGCTCCCTGTCAAGGGACATGCTGAAAAGAACCTGAAATAAATTTTTATGCTCAATCATCAGTTTGAGAAATAGAACTAGGAGGAAATTTTAGAAATAAGTCTCATGCACATACAGTAGTTAGAGAAAAGAACGTAGTACAGCAAAGAGGAGAGGTGAAATAGGGAGCAATACTACTGATGGCCAACAGCCAGAACAATCCAGTGGTGAAGAAGGACAGCCAGGAACCTGAAAAACTTAGGAAACTCAGGAAAGCCTGAGCACCCAGCCAGAAGCCATAAGTTAACAAATTCTTGTGGGAATGCTTGACCGAGGGATCTAGCACTCCTAGACCAACAAGAAGGAAAGACAGGTGCAGAACACTGAACCTCATAAGTCATTCTGTAACCACAGTCCAAAGAAAATAAAAACCTCATTAGTATTGGAAAAACTGACTTTCACTGTGCTCACTTTACCAAATTAAGTACTCATACCAAAAGTATCAAGCTGTAGTGGTAAAATGTATTGGATAACCTCATTCCATGACAAGTCTCAATTGGTGTAAACTTTGAAAACTCCATTAACTCCAGTGAAATTATATTTATATAAGCCAGCTGAAATTCTAGCTCTCAAAATGCAAAATTAATTTATTTGTTTTGTCACTGTTAAGATGAGTGCCCATGGGGTAGCAACAGAAAAAAAAATGCTGTAAAAACTCACTAGTATAGCTGCATAATAAGGAAACATTGCATTTTTAACAGGCAGGAACAAGCACATATGAACAATTACTTGTGGAGTGCTGTGTTAATGTTCATTAGCTAATTACTAAAGGTGCAAAATAACGGCTACTTCATAGTAACAGATTCTCAAGCGTGTACAGTGCTGGAGTGATATTGAAAGGTTTTAGATATTACTGGCATGTATTTTCAATCTAAATCAATGCTTAGCAACCAGAGAGGGTGGTATTGATACCACAGAACTTCAGGGACTTGATTAATTTATCTCGTCATAGGCATTTAGAACTCCTTTGTGAATCCGCCTGGTTTCAAGCTGCCACTTCAGAAAGGCCCTAATCTCCTTGAGACCGTATGATATATATATGGACTTGTGTGTCATCCTCACACAAATGTCTCAAACTACCTGCAACCTCTCAGATTGCAATAGATGCCTATGTTTAGCTAATAAAATCAGGCCTCTGATGCCTAGTCTGCCAGTGCTTATGTTTGAGCTAGATTGTCCACCTTCTTTTTAGTCATTAAAGACAAATTGACAACTTTACTTCCAAAAAACATTGGTGAAATGTAAATGTTCTCTTCAATGACTGCATCCAAGAAAAGCCTGTTCATTCTCCACTGACAAAAGGAGCCAAAAGTAGTCAGATTATATATCTACATTTTATGGCATATTGCCATTCAGCACCATAATATTGCTCCCAGAGGAGCCTGTCTTCCTCTTTCCCTGCTGTCTTGTTTGTCTTGATAAAGATTTATGCCACCCATAAAATCACTAGTACCAATACCAGCTACCACAGGCCCACTTGGCCTGAAATAAAGTGCCATTTTCTCCTTCATCAGTCAAATGATTGACCCTGTGAGACAGTAATTATCTTTGCTAAGAAAGCCTGGGGGATTGCAGTTTAGTTCCATATAGGATATGGCCTTACAGGAAAAATATTTTGCTTTGTTTCTCATTGCAGCTGGGCAATGTACTTATTGCAGTAACCTTCTTTTACAGAGTAACATAGCAGGTCTTATTCACCTCATTGTTTAATAAATTAGCTTTCTGAGGTACAAACAGAGGGTCACAGCAACTTAAGCTGTTTGCCAGATAATGCATCTGCTTTTCTTAATAATGCCTTTAAAAGAACATCTGCAAACCTCCTGAGACCATTGACTGATTTTGTCTTCCATCCTCTTAACACTGAGAAAATAAACAACCCCCAGTATTTTCAGCCTTGGAAGAATCAGCTCAATTTCTTCAAGAAGAAGATAAATAAAAGATGAAGCTTAAAATGATTATAATCTTTAGTAATATCTCTGTACACAATAAAAAAACCCCCAAACAAACTGTAATGGAATCTTGATATTTAATAATATGGGAATAAATAAATATGCATGTATGTGTGCACATATATGCATGTACACACACATAAACATACACCACTGAGTTCAGTGGGTAACAGTTGCTGAAGAGCTGTGTAAGGGTGTATGCATATAGACAGATGGATGTCCTTACCTGTTAGTAAAGCCAGATGCTTTTTCCACCTTTGCTTCTTAAAATAAACTTAGTTCAATTACATATAGAACAAACAATGTAAAAGATCACAACAAAAAGAATCTTCACACACTTGTGTAGTGTATGAATTACACAGTAAAAAGTTGTCTTCTACATTTTAACTCATGTACAAATGGAGACATAGTGATGGGGCTATTTTCATACAATAAAATGGATTATGACTTTTATAATTTTTTCCATTTCTTTCTTAGCAAAATAGCTAATAAAATTTGTCACAATTTTCAAGGTATTTAATTTACCAGTAAATTAAATACAGATGATTGTTGCTGATAAAAAGTACTTACTGCCAAACTATAAAATGCTGACAGTCTCCAAATACAAGGACTATACAGACTCAAGACAGCTAGGTTTTATTCTTAGCGTGACAGTACACTATGTGTGTACCATTGCATCATATCTATCAAATTGTTTATTCAGAGTCTTGAAGTCCTGCACGAGCATTCTCTTCCCTTTTGTATTTATTTTGGATGAGATAAAGTTAATTTTCTTCCTAGCAGCTTGCACATGGTGCTAAGCTTTGGGTTTGTGACCACAACAGTGTTGATAACACAGGATTGTTTTAGTTATTGCTGAGCAGCGCTTACATGGAGTCAAGGCCATTTCTGCTGCTCACCCCACCCCACCACTTAGCTGGGGGTTCACAAGAAGCTGGGAAAGGACATCCGACCTCAACTGATCAAAGGGATATTTCACACCATTTGACATCACACATAATGGTAGAAGCTGGGGAAAGAAAAAGGAAGGCGGGGTGTTCAGGTATGGCATTTGTCTTCCAAAGTCATCGTTATGCATGATGGGGCCCTGCTTTCCTGGGGATGGCTGAACACCTGCCTGCCCATGGACAGTGCTGAGTGAATTCCTTGTTTTGCTTTGCCTCTATGTGTGGCTTTTCTTTACCTATTAGACTGTATTGATCTCAACCCACAAGTTTCCTCACTTTAACCTTTCCATTCTCTCCCACATCTCACTTCTGGGGGAATGAGCACGTGGGGCTGAGTTGCTGGCTGGAGTTAAACCAAAACATCTGTAAAGATCAAGCATGGTTTGGCTATAAATTAGATTTTCTATACGTGATAAACATAACATTTTATTAGTCAAATTTAGCAGTAAAATTATTTGAAATATTTATTTCTCTACCTCTTTTGTTGCTGATAAAATCTAAATTGTATATTTAGAAAGAGAATAAAATCTTAATTAACTGAGAGCCAGTGAAGAAATCAGTTTCTTACAGAGACATTAAGCTTACTGGGAAGAGCACTCTGTGGGCACTGTAGGTTGGAACACCCTAACATTGTGGAATCTACTGTATTAAAGAAGACATGCCATAGATCTACTTTAAAATATGTAATTAAAAATTCAGTGCCTTGCTCTGCACATTTGGGTCTAGCCAGCCTGACCCTCCAGAGGATGTTTCAGGCTGTCAACACTGAATAGTGAAGCGTGAAGATAAGTATAAATGTCACATAGAACACCGTTAATGACCTGCTCTGGACATCCACGTTATTGCACCATTCTCCTTAGAAAACGCTTATTTGTTCTGTAGTACTACATAAAGACTCCTCTGCTATAGCCAGACACCAAAATTACAGTTATCACAATAACCTTTAGGGATTTTATTGTTTTGGCCAATAATATCTGTAATTACTAATTCACAGGATCTGAAAATAACTATAACATGTAAAACAGTTCAAATAGCAATAGATAACACTATCAGCCACTTGGCTGTGACTGTAGCATTTCCTACTAATGAAAGCATCCAGTAATTTCAGTAAAAAGACTCCAAAATTCTTAATTAAAAAGCATCATCAATGTGGTCTTCCTCATCTGAGCAAATTTCAGGAAAACTGAAACATAAACTAATAGAACAACACCACCAGCCTTTTTCTTCCAACAAAGAAGTAGCATTTAATTTTCTGATAATAGAAGAATAATTCTTATAACTTCATCTTCACCCCAACCTCTAGGTTTTGAAGCAAGAATTTGAAATCTAAAGGGGCAGATTTTTAAAAAGATGTTAAAAGGATGTACTTTTTAAAATTTGTAACAGAATAAAAAACCCTACCCCAACAAAATCATAACTCAGTAAAAACACTACTTCCCATTGGAAGTTTATGTCTGGAATTCTGTGTATGAACTTGCTTTCCTGGCTGCACAGAAGATCAGGGTCTATTGTGGGAAGGCTGTCGCTCACACAGCTGCATTTACTAGGGGTAAAGGAACTTCCTTGGGCTAGGACAGATGTAGGTAAAAATGCCCTCAGGTGTAGTATGGCCTAAAAGTTGCCTTGGTCTAAATAGTCTGTCTACTGAGCTATTAAATAATGTGCACTATCCTGATATTTTCATTTGAGCCATCACTCACAGAGAGCCTGGGCATTTAACTGAGCACAGGCAGAGGCCTTTCTGGCTATGCAGAACTGCAAACTTCTGGGAAATATTTATCTACAGCATTCCAAGTTTAGACAGGTCAGGCAGGTAAGTACTTTAAGCAACAAGTTTTCCGACTTCTGGATGTTAAGTACACACAGGCAATCTAATAGAACTTTATATTCCAAAAACCAGTGTTTAATCAGATCCTTATGTTTAATGCCATTTACAAGACTGGAATAACTGCATGATCTTCAATTTCCATAGCTGTTACAAAAGAAATTCAGCTGTAGTAACATATTCAGAACTTACTATGATGAGAAAATCCCATGTGAAAATTAACAAATAAGAGTTTCATCTGTGTTAAAGAAATGGAAAAAACAGAGTTTGTCCGTGAAACTTTTTCAAGAATTTCAAGAATTTCAAATACATTACTAAACCTGAAAATTCCCCTAAGAGAGAAAAGAATTTTGATAGCGAGAGGAGAGGAGGCAACAGAGCCACTTCCAAAAGAATAGAACGACAAAAAACTAAGTACTACTTATGATTAAAGACAATGTTTGGGGCTGGAGGGACAAATTTTTTTGCAGGAAAATTTGAGAGACCTTTTATGCATGAGTAATCAAAAACAAAATGGTGTTTAAGTTCAGGAGCTAAACAGTGAGAGCCAAACGTAATGTTGAGTAGGCGTTTTCTAAATGAAGATCTTCCATTTTAATATTTATAAGAGTTAAGGGTATTCTGGAATATCACAGAACAATGTTAAAATTAGGAGCATGTAATCATCAAGGGATAAAAGAGAAAGGCAAGGAGAGGTTTTGGTTCCTGGTACAATAGAATTTTTATATTGTCAGGTTTTTTTGAGGTTTTTTTAATAATTCTTAGTCTTAATAACACTTTGAAAGTAAGTTTTCTTCATGTATTTATGTGAATTAAAGTTACACACACACCTTACCAGCTCTCAGTAAAAGAAACCCAAAAAACAACAATACAAAAAAAGATTACTCAGGTGCCTTTGGAATAAGAATTAGCCCAGCTTTCCTTAATATTGTATTAGAATGATGATGGTTCATAAACTAGAGACCTTCAAAATAATGAAATTATTTAATAAAGTATGAAATTTAAACTAAATCTATGTTTATTTCAATTGCCATACCCTGATATTTCCATTGGGGGGAGCAGAGAATGCCTCTGATATTATATTTTATTGCCTGTTTAATGAGCTATTACAAAAACATTTAATGACACCATAAAACTTGGCAGAGAAAATGGCACTATATTCCCAGCAACCCATGATTGCAATTATTTCATTATTTTAGAATTATTTAATGAAATAGAGATCAGTTTCACGAAACCTGTAAAGTCGAAGCACCATGGGAAGAATTTCAGAAGTGGGACCCTCCAGTTAAACTCATACAGTTTTTTTGTGCCCACATACTTGTAAACTAATTTTCTAGTTCTGCCCTGAGTACAGCTTTTGAAAATCTCGAGTTACTTAAGAGCTTAAGCCGAGAGTCCATGTGAACAAATATTCATCTGAATGACCAGATCTTTAAATGGGACCACAGATATCTACCAGAAATCACAGAAATCTATGCCAGAAAAATGAACCTTTTGGCTGTACTATCTCTACAGCAACTAAAAGGTGACTGCCTGGTTGAAAACTGCTGGATTTGTGACATATATATATATATATATATATATATGTCAAAATCCTGACCTTGTAAGGCAAAGTTGGTAAGCAAGTAATATTTGTTCCTTCCTCTTTTTGAAAATGAGAAGTAATAATAATCTCATCAAATTGCAGTTATGATTTAAAATTATTTCTCTTTGCACATTTCTGAATCATATAAAATAATAATAAGGAAAGCAACATTTATTAAAATTCTAATTAAGTCTCTTAAAATGTAAGACAAAAAAAGATAAAGCAGGATAAAATATTTCAAGTGTTGAGTACCCACCTACTCCTATTGAGATTTAACTCTTTATTCAATACCTTTATTTATTAATGCATTCTTATAAAGATGAGGACACTGCATTAGGAACAAGGCTCAAGCTGTCAAAGATACTAAAGTCAACTTGTCATCTAAGCCATATTAGGAGAGCTCATACACAGAAGCTGGGTGCCTCTGTGACAGGTAAGGCTTTCAGAAATCTCTCTTAGCGTGAAATGAATTTCTCAGTCTCTCGCAACTATTAAAGTAAAAGATTGTAACTGAAATTGACATAGAAAATTGTTACCTGCAGATTGCATGCTCTTGTAAAATGCCCTAAGTTTTCTACATTTGCTTAGTTTTGCTGCAGGAGTCATCACTCCTGTTGCATGGGAACCAATTGTTCTGAATGAGCAATTAAGCTCTTAGATAAAATGGAATAAGATGTTGGAAATATTCTCATACGACCTTATTTTTCCTTTTTCTTTTTTCTTTATGGTTTTTCTTGCCGTTTTATCTTGCTGTAGGTTACCCATTCCCTAAAACAAGAAAAGTGAATACATGAAAGTTGGGAGGCAGGTGAATCTAGTTAAACTTAATCTCATCGAATCAGGTGGTGTTCATTTTCCCTAAACAAAGGCTTCAGTCACATGAAGACCCTCGAGGGGTGTCAGAACATGAGATTGGTAATTCACAACACTTTTCCATTTGAAAATTCAGTTTAAGAAATTTTCACTTACCTGTTTTATAAAATGAAAAGAGGGACTGTACTTGGATTAAAATTCTACTTTAGATTAAAATGGAAATAGTATGTTTGGTTTTGGTTGGTTTTTTTTTCATACGATATACATGAGGTTTCTTATTATCTGCTTGCTTGGAGTTAATTTTTGGTTTAGGTTTGGGTGTTCTTTTTATGAAAAGCTATCTTTTGATACCATTTAATTCAGTTTACCATGTAATTCAAGAGTTTTGTTTCAGGGCTAACTCATAAACTGTTCTGAGCTTCTTTCGTTAATTCTAAGCAATACACTTGAAACACAGAATTAGGACCCATCTAGCTATAACTGATTCATTTTCCAGTGACTCTCATAGCCTCCAGGATAAACATCTGTGTAGCCTACACCCTATTCTAAAGAGTTACTTCCTCTTCAGAAGTCGTCATGTGGTGTTGAAATGACATTATGCTCCACAGCCTTTGAAGCACATACTATTGCCAGAAGTGAAATCAGAACTCCACCCTACACTTCAGTGTCGTGCAAATGTAGTTTATATGGACTCTGCAGAAGGGTAACTTGTGCCCATATGTTTCATGTAAACTTCTCTAAAATGTTGATAGGTGACTATTTTAGTGGAGGACGTAGCATGTTTTTGGATATGCTGTTCTAAATATTTGAAACTTAAGAATGTGTGAATGTAAATGAGATTTTAAATAATGAGCACTTCTGAAAAAATGTTGCCATTCCCAATCCCTTAGTGCCCGCCCATTTTTTAAGTTCCACTCTGAAAAAACAAATTAGGTTATTTATATATTTTTATTACTGTACAGATTGTACATATAACCCTTTTAATCTGTGGATTTAATTAATAGTGTATAAAGTACTTGGCAAAGTATCAATCTCTTCATGTATAGCACCAGTGTTATTTCTGAATAAAATGACAGAGACTACATCTTAAATGACATTTTAAAAACAGAACAAAAGCTGATATAAACAAATATTAAATATACATGATCTCTCACGATTCCCGGAAAATTGAATGATTATTTGTATTGTTGAGTGTATTATTGATTGTATTGCATTGGGAGTGCTGAAAAGTGTAACATCTCAAAGACGTTGTCTCAAAGAAAGGAATACTTTGTTGATCAAAGTCTGTGTTTCAGGGATCTCTAAAAAGCATGCTGTCCACCAACTAGTCAAAGAAGAACAACTGGTTTGATGCACAAGTTATGGACCTATGTGAAGCTGCAAAAGTTGTAGGGATAGATGCTGTAAAAAATAATAAATTATGTGGTAGGACAAGACTGCTGTTCAGTCACATCTATCTATTCCATTTTTTTAGTAATCAACTGGTAGAGAGATATTTCTCTGGTACCTTAACTTCAGAAGGTATCAGTTGAAGGGTTAGAATAGCGAGCAGCAGGCAGGAAGAGCCAGAAGTAAATTAATGAATTAGAGTCAAGAGAAGCAGAGTAACAGAAAATGTTAGGAAACAGGAACATATTAGAAAAAATCAGTAATTTGAAAGTTTAATACTGGTGAGGAAACTTGATTTGAGTAGTATATGCAGACAAAGAGCTGTAAAAGAACTACTGTAACCCCTGTTATTTTCTTTCAACACAGACATTTCCTTACACACAATTAAAGTAGATTTGGGGGATTAAGAAATAAATGTCTCAGAGCCTGTGGGAATAGAGTTGTTAAAGCTAGTGTCTTGGCCACATTCCAGTTTGGATATTGCGCCATTTTTTTTAAAGTTGCATATGGTAACTTTCTGTATTTCCTATCCTAAACGGACAGGTAGACTTGCTTTATTTTGTCAGACAGCTGCTTATTCTTAAGTAGTTTGTAAGTCTTTGGTGTAAAAGATGGTATATCCAAGGGTCTGGATAAAATAGATTGCTCTGAATTGCCAAAAGGAAGATTTACATGGAAAAAGTGTTGCTGCCTGTTCCAAGCTTCCCTTCCCGCTCCCCAAGACAAGCCAGGATTTGCCTCTGCCATGTGCTCTGAACCCCTTTGTTCCAAGCATGGGCAAAACCAAATGTAACTCAAACTCTTTAGCAGTGTCTGATTGGCCGGTCACCCCGGGTCCGCCCCCAGTCCTCACCTTTCCCCTTCTCTGAATGAAAGAAGGGCCCAAGTGGGCGCCCGCCCTCTTTTGGCTTTGCAATCTTTCTGCGGACATCTGTGTGCTTCTGTTTCTGTTTGAAAGCTTCTAATTGCAGGAATTGGGCAACCAAAGGCTATATTTCTCCCTCTTTGCTTCTGCTGGTGGTATCAGCTTTGCAGCTGCCATTTTTCAGCTTTTAGAGCTACTGAAATGCTGGATTGCCCGTGCTACCTCTCTAGGCTGCCCGAGGCTTTCTAAGGCGTTGAACTACGAGCCTAGCCGGTAAAAAGCTGTGAGTATTTCCACACAAAAGTTGTAAAGGTAAATTCTTCTCAGAGTTCCTGCTGCAATGTGTGCGTGGAGAGCGGGGAAAGGAATATATTCCATGCATTTGAATGAACTTCTGGCAGTAGGAGTTCTATTTTGGTTCTTACTGCAATTGACAAACTTCTCTTTGAGACAAAATAAGGGATTTGGAGTCATTTTAATGGGTTAAAAGGTGGCATTTGAATATATTCTGTTGTAAGAGCTGATTTTGATACAGCAGCTTTCATCCACTCAACAGTATAAGAATTCTGAATTTACATAACTTAATCAATTAAAAAGAAATAGAAAGAAAATAGAAAAAATTCGATGCTGAGGCAGAACACTGGCCTCATTAAGTCTTTTCCTGGGCAGTGAGCTGTGTAATGAATTGTGATATCATCTTTACAATTCTCATTAATGAGAAATTAATCTTTCCCTTAGGAAATAAGACCTGCTAGATGTCATTAGTCAAAGTTTATAGAATTGCTTGCCAGGACAAATACTGTCCTGGCTATACTTGCACAAGCACAAACAGACATCTTGACTTCTGGGACTGCTTGGCCAGTGCAATAAAATATAGTTATAATCTCAGTAACTAAAAGGAGGAAATGGAGTCATAAAATAATTACCTTCTTTCTGTTTGTGCCCAAGGCCCTTTTATAGTTTATTTCCTATCTGTATTTAGTACTGTTTCCACTATGATGTTTTTCAGACTAATTATTCTTTTTCTTGGTTTCATTTGCTTTCACTTTTTTGAAGAAGTGAAAAAACATCATCCTACAAAGAATGCTGTTATAAAGCCTACTTTCATTGTAGCTTTTGTTCTTGCCTAATAGCTTTCTCTTCTGCTTCATACTGTCTAAGGTTGATGAGTGTTATAATGAATAGTTTTGAGGGTTATTGGGTGAAGGTAAAGTTCAGGCAGGTTGACTTCTGAATGACTCTCAGTGACAGTTGTAAATAGGGTAAACATTTCTAGTAAGGATGTCAGGCTCACTATGGCTTGCTTCTCTGTTTAGGAGGCTAGAGAGGGAATAATGGTCTTTACTAGCTCCAACATTGTGCTGCCAAGGAACTTGCAGTTCACATGCTAGTGGTTAATTTTAATAGACAGGTTGTGACATTATTCTGAAAGGAATAAAAATAACATTTTCACAGCCTGAGGTAATATAAGAAGTATTGCAGTAACAGAACACTTCATCAGTACAATATCAGGGGAAAAACAACTACATGATAACAATGGATATACGGAAGTCAATTCATACTTTGAAGTTTGTGCTTATTGGGGATATGCTAAGACTTTTTATCATGCCAGCATCATATCAATCTATGGACTAGGTTTATTTAACGTTATAAAAGCATTAGTTAGAATGCCATTGCTCCTTGACACAGGACTTCAGAAAGTCATGCAAATGCTAACACCTCCTAAGACTCTGTAAGTAAATATTTTTCTTTGGTGCTTAAGATGTTGGGGTCTTTTTCATTGAAATAAGTGTCTAAGATAAAAGGGATTATTTCCACCTGATTGTGTTAAACTGGGTGGAAGAATGAGATTCTTTGAAAACTACATGTGAATATTGAAGCATCAGTGTTGGTATCAGCCCCAGATGAATTTTAGCAATTTCATGTGTGTATCGTTTCTAGAGATGAATGCAAAACATCAGGACCTATGTAATATGAAAAGACAGGCAGTGGAAGTATGGATGGAAGTGAGAGTGCACTGTAAAAAAAATATTTAACCTGAAGAATTCCAAACAGATTTTTTTAAAAAATTTCAGAGGCAATTCAGTTTTTGAAAATAGGCAAGAATATAGTCTTTTAACAATGTAAATATTTTATGGCCTTATTTTATGGCAGAGGTAGGGTTGTTTGCATGCCCTAAACAATTATTTTGATGCCTATGTATATATAAATTTCTTTTAACTGTTTCTCTAAACGGTGGAATACCATTGCAGTTATTTAATCCTAAACTTGACTCCAACTTAGTGTAGCCTTCATCTGCAGCCATTGTTGAGTGATTATTTTGACAATGTACACAATCTATTTGCAGAGAGAAATACAAGAACATGAAATTATCAAAATAGGGTCAGAATAACAACCTTTAACATATTTTGCTGGATGAATTAATGAGTAATATAAGAATATTTGTGGGAGCTGTGTAATTACCTGTTCCATTACCAGAGGACTGCACCATTATCTGTACTGATGTGGACATGAGTGCACAGGCAATACAGTTAAGAAACACAGGCTATTTTTGTGATCTAAGTTACTGAGGAGGTGATGCATGCAAGTCATAAAGGAACAATTGCCATGACTTGTTTTCTCAGCCAACTGCATGCTGTTTGGCAAGTTAACAGGGGAGAATTACACGGGTTATATATAATGGAATGTCTGAACAGCTGCTGTGGTGAGAGCAGTCGACAGGTTTGTCAGCTTTTAGAGTAATTAGGCCAGCAGGAAATCCATTCCCAGGTGCCTACTGGAAAGAATCAAGTTTGGCGAGGCAATGACAGGTAAGAAAATGAGAGTAGAGATGTGTACAAGCATCGCTCTCTTTTTATAGAACTACAAACACTTTCCTAAAATTTATGGGCTTGAGACATAAGAACAGAAATACTGTTTCAGTCCATTTATCCATTTAGATGGTCTGTCTCCAGAAGGCTCTGGCTGGTCATAAACAGGTACTCAAGGAAGAGTATGGACAGAACAGGCATATGGCTTCCTATTGTACTCTCAGATTCAACTGATTTCAGCTCAGGGGTTTCTGGACTCCCAGCTGACTTCCCTCCTTAATCACCCCAGTGCACAACTCTTCCAGGTGACCATCCAAGTTTCTCATGAACCTTGTCAAATCTTTACAACCACAATGTCCTTTGGCAAGGAGTTCCACAGCTCTGCTGCCCATTGCTTAAAAAAAATATGCCTTTCTTTTCTCCAAATGTGTACCCTCCTTGTTTCTGCCAATCGTCCCTTCTCCTTTCACTGAAAGAGATTAAGAATTGTCAGCTCCTATGCCTTCTCTTCCTTATACACATGAGTGTATGTATACCACCCATACTCACCCTTTTCCCAAGTTGTGTCTTTTGCAAGGTGACATATCCCAGCCTATTTGAATTTTATACACACACAGAAGTAATTTCATACACTTTTTATTTGCTTTGCCTTTCTAGACTAGTTACTGAAGGAAATTACATTTGATTGGATAATTGGAATGATCACAATCTAATCTTTGATCACTTTATATTAACTAGCTTATATAGGCTATAATAGATGAACCAAGATAGAAATATATGATGGATGATCTTTTTGATGATTATTTACAGAAGAGTTCAAGAAAATAAATGAATCCAAATGCCTAAAGGTAATCCCTTGCTTTTAGTACAAGTCAATGCATTGTATAGGACCTCCTTTTTCATAGCACCACAGAGTGAAGTAGTAATATCTTAAATATTCAAGTGTCTAACTGCTGGAGAGGGACTTTCCCTCATATTTTGAATACATTATTACTTACTACACCTAGCCCTTTTTATTACACAAAATAAAACTACACAAATTTTTCACTGGAAGCGTTAAATTAAATATTATTTTTAATGTCTCTTCATACTTGATTTTAATTTCAGTAAAACCAATATATCTCTATACCAAACACTAAAATATGACTGTCATTGTAAATTCATTTTATAGCTGCCCTTAATTAGAATTGCTTGAGTTGTTAGTATTGGCTCACCCACTGAAAATATCCTGAAAGAAACAAAAGTTCAGGTACCAGAACCAGTACTTTTTGACTTAACATTTAGACTGCTTATTTATGTATTGGTATTATTGTAATTAATTTTTAATACTTCAGGTTTGTGTGGCTATTCTTATATACCAACAAATATATTTACACCATCAAGCATGCATTAACATTATTGCAAGAGTGATCTGAGGACAAATACTGATATATTTTTACTCCCTCTGGAGCACTGAGAATGGAGAATCACCCGCTGTATGAGAAGACCAAGTCTGAGAACATCTATGGCATTTGAATGTGCACGAGCCCATGGGACCTGAAGAAATTCACAGGAGGGTCCTGTGGGAACTGGTAGATGAAGATGCTAAGCCACTGTCCATCATATTTGAAAAATTGAGGCAGACTGGTGAGGTCCACGCTGACTGGAAGAGGGGAAATACAGCTCCCATTTTTAAAAAGGGGGAAAAAAAAGATAACCTGGAAAACTGGGTCAGTTGTCTCACATCTCTGCCTGGCAAGATAACAAAGCAGATCTTCCTGTAAACTGTGCCAAGGCAAACGGAAAACAAAGAAGTTACAGCATTGATGGAGAGGGAAACAGTGACTGACTTTGTCTACCTGGACTTGTGCAAACCATTTGATACTGTTCTGCACATCATCTTTGTCTCTAAAATAGAGACATGGATATGACAGGTGGACCACTCAAGGGACAAGGAAATGGCCGGAGCTGTGGTCAGCAGCTCAGTGTCTGGGTGGAGCCAATCACAAGCGGTGTCCCTCAGGGGTCTGTACTGGGACCAGTATCATTTAACATTTTTGTTGGTTACACGGACAATGGAATTCAGTGCACCCTCAGCAAGTTTGCTGATGACACAAAACTCTGTGAGGCAGTTGAGATGCTGGAGGGAAGGGATGCCATGCAGAGAGACCTTGACAGGCTTGACAGGTGGGCTGTGTGAACTTCATGAATTTCAACAAGATTGAATGCTAGGTCATGCACCTATGGATACAGGCTGGGTGATGAGTGGATTGAGAACATCCCTGCAGAGAAGAACTTGAGGGTATTGGTGGATGAAAAAGATGAAAAACAGAATATGACCTGGTAACGTGTTCTTGCAGCCCAGAAAGTCAACTGTATTCTGCATTGCATCAGAAGAAACATGACCTGCCCCTCTGCCCTACTCTTGTGAAACTACACCTGGACTACTCTGTTTAGCTCTGGGGACCCCAACATAAAAAATGCATGCACCTGCTCCAACAGGGCCGTGAAGATGGTTGTTGGGATGCAGCACTTCCCCTGCAAGGAGAGATTGACAAAATTGACATTATTTAGCCAGAGAAGAGTGGGTTCTGGGAAGACCTTATAGAAGCCTTCCAGTACTTAGAGAGCCTACAGCAAAGCTGGAGAGAGACTCTGTATCAGGGAGTGATGAGAAGTAATGCTTTTATATTATAAGAGGATTAGATTTCAATAACTTACTAGGAAGAAATTCTTTGCAATAAGTGTGGTGAGACACCAGAAGGTCTGAATGCCCTATCCCTGGAAGTGCTCCAGTCCAGCTGCAATGAGGCTTTGAGCAACCTAATCTAGTGGAAGGTGTCCCTGCCCATGGCAGAGGGGTTGGAAGTAAATCCATTTCCAACCCAAGTAATTCTATGACTTTACCATTTACCATTCAGGAAAATTACTACTGGTCATCAACCACTTAAATGACATGACCTTGCCAAAGACTCCAGGTTGAGTGTTCCAGAGGCATTTAGCAAACATTGCTTGTGTTGGCCCATATGAAATATTATTTTACATGAAACAAATTTATTTTAAGAACGATCAAACTAGTGGAATAAAATCAGTCAAATATCAGTTGAAAGTTTTGTGTTATACTGAAGAAGACATAGGTTAAAACATTATTTGGAGGTAAGGAACTTATGCAGTAATTTCTTAAGTTTCACAGATTTTGCATCTAAGATGGGCCTCATGATGTTTGTTGGGAAAAAGAAATCAATTTTTGTCAAAGAATTCATGGGGGCGTGTACAGAAATCTAAAAGCTGTAAACTGGGCAAGGTGGAATCACTTTGCTGAAATCGTGGTTCAAAATAGATTGATTTCTGAGAAAACTGGTATCAAGTTCTCAGACAGATTTCCTTTATACATTAGACAGAATTCTAAATGAAGAAGGGAAGTCGTTAAGCAATACTGAATATTGCAAAACCTAGCTTTCTGGTTCCTGTCCCACAGCCACATCCATATTTTAAATTAGGTGCATAAGCTGCTTTTACAACATCAAGGGGGAAACAGATACCTCAGAAACAGATCCAAAACAATCAACATGCTAGAAAAACAGTTTTGGGCCACAGGCTTCAGACACCAGCATTAAACTAGAGGTTGCCTAACAATCTATAAAACATGCTTTCATACAAATGATGTCTTTATAATTTTGTATTGTGCCATCAGCAATATCTAGAGTCTAGATATCTAACTGCATTATGACATGTAAATTCACTCTATGTATCAAATCAGAAGTAAATACACTGCTCAGTTTTTAAATAATGAGAAAAACACATATAGCCCTTAGCTAATTTTTTGTAGAAAATGGCACATCACTATAAGAAGTCTTGAAATATTTATGAACAGAAAATAGGGATATTAAATAAGAACACATTACTTTCTACTGTGTTGTTAGTCTATTTGAATATACATTGCTAAATATCCAGTTCAGAAATGAAGCAGAAAGGTTTATAAGACTCTATATCATTCTTCTGGCCTGGCATTCCTGGCAGAAAAGTAGGAAATGAAATGTCATTACATTCTGTGCATGAGAAGTACTTTAGGACCCTGGAGCCCTGATTTATTATATTCTTTGGGGATCTTTATTTTCTTACTAATTTTTCTGTTAGCAACTCAGCAGCTTTTGGAGAAACTTTCTTGTGTTATGGCTGTATTGATTGTTGCTTTACATGAAAAATATCCTCTTTTCTGTTACCACCTTATCCTGTTGTGCTAGGCAATGCTCAGCAAGCTGTATTTCATTTCTTCTGCTTTATGTTGTGCCATATTTTACTCACACCTCATTCTCCTATTACATATCTAATATCTGTTTATTCAATAACCGTGGAATTGTCAGTCTTTGTACCTCAGACACTCATAAAGTGAATTCAAAGAATTATTGGACTTACAGTCTTGTAATAATAACAGGGTCTGTTTCTTTAAAAATAGCTCAAATACAACTCCCTCAGCTTATTTAATGCTAAGGAATTTGGAAGATGCAATCTCTGAGGGTAAACTTGTTGGAGATGCTTAGTGGAAGTTAAGAAAAAAAGGAAAGCTACTGCTTTGAAAGGAAAAAGACACCAAATAGTGGGCAAGGGGAAAATCTAACATCTGACTGCAAAACAGCTAGAAATTTTCTGAAGGGGTGAGATCCTTATCAGTGTGCTTCCTTTCCATTTTTCAGAGGTTTAGATGAGTCTGGGAAGAAAATTACTAGGAATAATGCCCTGGGCAATAGTGCAATTAGGAAAACTGAGACCAGGCAGAGTATGCTACCTGCAATTACAAAAATCAAAAAAACCATGAAGATCCAGAAAGGGCTTACTGAGGGAGATGTTTTGGGGAAAATCTTTGACATCTGAGTATGTAGAACACTCAGAATTCTTCACAGAAATACAAAATATATTTGAACATTTTCCTCAGGGCACAATCCATCAGGAGAAAATACCAAGCCTGTGGAGGTGCTACTGAGCAGAACTAATGCACGATTCTAGGCATAAGAAAGACTAGGATGACCTTTTGAATTTTAACTGAGGTTTTCTTTTCACTGAAAGGGAAAAGCTTTTAAATCAAACAAAATGACTGGAAAGTAAAATGCACCTGAAGGATATTTGTGAAATCACTGAAAAAGGCCACTATTAAAGATGAAGAGTTTAAAAGAAATATGTGAGGATACAGTTCATTAAATATGTCCAGGTGCCTTAGCTGGATGTGTCAGTAGTTGTCAGAAGTTTGGTGTCACTTGGCCCATATTGCTGATACTGTGGGATTAGTGGGATTGTTTTAAAAAATAAATGAAAATCATGTGCATATAACGTTCTATTTCACAACATTGAGAATTTTCAAAAGCTTAATGTTTTTTTCCAACTTCTAGACAGAAGAAGTGAAGACAGTAAAGAGCTTCTTTCTCTTAGATGCAGTCAGAATTTCAAATTTTTACTTAACCTAGGCCCGGATGACTATTTGACAGAACGTTTGAACATAAATAACCTTAAAACCCACAAACCCCAGACTCTATAGTTGTGGCATATGTGGTCTCAAGATCATTGCTATGTGCCAGGAATCCACATATACTCACAAGGATATCTTTTAGCCACAATTTAAAAAGGGTGTGAAGGTATTGAATAAATCCAGAAAAGTGCGGTAAAGCTGGTGAGCTGGAAGGCATTTCTATAAGTAATATTTGAAAACACAGCATTTGTCTAGTTTGAGAAGAAGCACACTAAGGGGCACCCTCAATACTCTCCACAGCTTCCAGAGAAGGGAAAGTGGATAGGAAGGCACTGATCTCCTGGTATCCAGTAGTGGGATACATGGCAGCGAATCAAAGCTACATCGGGGAGGTTCAACTTGGCATTAGGAAACATTTCTTTACTGAGAGGGTGGTCAACCACAAGAAGAAGCCTCTTAGAGAGGTGATCAATGCCCCATGCCTATCAGTGTTTGAAATGCCCTTGAACAATGTCCTTAATAACATACTTTCACTTTTGGACAACTGAAATGTTTTGTTCTGTTCTATTCTGTTCTGTGCTATTCTAATCTAATCTCTTTATACTGTTTGAGGATTTGTTCCAAACTATCCATTTACTTTGGATCCACAAAGGTTTTCACACATGATCTTTAAAGGATTAAGTATGCTTTATTCTTTCTTTTGTGAAAGATATAAGATGCAGGATGCAGTATCAAACCATTATCCCTCCACTGTCCAGCTGCAGAGGGGAGTGATAGAGAGGCTTTGGTGGGTGCCCAGCATTCAGCCAACATCAACCCAGTACACTTAAATTTGGCCCAGAAGAGTAGCGCACAGTGCTTTACTCAGTTTTTGTGGCTAGGTTTGCATGGGATAGAGGCATGGTTAAGGGCAGCCTGCATCTGAGGGAGTAGCATGTCCAAAATGAATAAATTTCAGACTTCTACTGAGTTAAAGTGTCTGCTGGACAGAAATAAAACCTTTTAGGTTTGGGTTTTAAGCTTTCTCACTGTAGGATCTGCATCTGATGCACTTGATTATTGTGCTGTCTTGCCAAGATTTTTTTTCATCTTGATAGTGTCTTTATAAAATTAGAAGTTCCTTAGAAAGATACTGATATAACTGAATATTTTTGGCAAAATCCCTCACTGCATGACTTTAAGGAAACCTTGCAGCCATAAGATAAAAGTGAAGCTGAGTAGTTGTTTCAAAAGTAGAAAATTAAGAGTGTATTTAAATAATCTTATCTTTCTCTGGGTGGAGCTTATAATGAGATTTTTGCTTAGGAAACTTTATTTAGACCCTGGAATCCTGCAGTTTCTTTATTCTATAGTATGGAATATAAAAACTGGCATTTTTATTGCTCCTAAATCACAGTCTGGAATTGCTAGATCTAGGTGGAAGGCATAAACCAAAGTAAGAAGAAGCACATTCCAGTATTCCTAGCCCTGGAACAGACCAACCAGAAACCCAAGAAATGCTTTCTTTAGAAACTTGATTTGTATTTATTAGGCTTTATGACAAAATTTGAAAGTAATTCTTTTGGTCTAGTGCACACAGAGAAATTATGTTTTTGTCAGATTTGCAGTTTAGAACTGCTTTTGCTGCAACTACATTGAAATTAAAAAGTGCTTGTTTTTTGCCTAATACATTAAAAGTGCTGATAGATACTGTCTGTTAAACAAGATACAGTACGCAGAAAAAATTGGTTGAGAATCAAAAGCAGCTCATCTTTCACTTATCAGTGAAAATATGTAGTACATTTCCGCTGAATGCCAATTTTCTTTTTAATTTTAAGACTCTTCAAATTTTTCTTTTTATACAACTTTGTTTGACAAGAAAATCACACATTTTTATACTTGCCTTTCAGCACAGTCCTTGTGAGACATAGTGATGTGATAGTTTACCAAACACCCCATCGCAGAGCAGAGATAACAATGTGCTTCTGTCTGTGCACGTTTGTCACCTCATGAACAGAGTTCTGCCTGCCTATTTATTCAGGCAAAAGCTATTGGACATCTTGGCTCAGAATGAGACTGCAAGACAAAAGACACAGGAGACGCTGTTAAGAAGCTCTTTTTCTTCCCATATATAAAAAAAAGTAGTTGAGAAGAAATTAAGAGACCTGCTGTCTGGAAATAATTTTTCTTCTTTTCTAGTTCTGTAATTTCGTGTTTAAATATCACATTTCTATGTTAGAAAGACAGATGTGCATACTTCTATTCACCTTCACCTGAAAATATATCTGCATTCTGAAACATGTGCTCTTTTTAAATTTGCAAATATCTTTTCAGATATGTCACAGGCTGTCTACCCAGCTATATGACTGCACTGCTACAATGTTTGTTCCACCAGAAAAGGTTAAATTTTTCTTTTTCTTTATTTCCTCTTATTTTTGCAATGGATAACACCTGCTGAAACTTTGTGCTGAAGAAAAAGACATGAAATTGCAGAAAAAAAAGCAAAAGCACAATTTTTTGGCTCTTTTGACCTCCATAAACATGAGATGCATTACAGCTGAAGCCTGGAAAAGTCATCATAAGTTTCATAATAAATGCAGTGCAAGTGTGCAGCCTGCAGGCAATTCATATGAAGGTGAATTGGTGTCAGAAAATGATTGCATAAAGGGGAATGAATCTCTAGTTATTGAAATAAATTTATCCACTGGTGAATGGCTAGTCCAAGTTTATACAAGGATAAGAAATGTGTATATGGATGGAAAAGGGAGGAAGATTGAATGAGAAACAAAGATAAAAATGAAAAAATTACCTACCTTTGTAATTCATTGAAAAGCTACATTTTTTATTTTGATCAGTCTCTTCTCTTTCCTCTTTCTACCCCCATTCCAGTCAGTGAATAAAAAATATTGACATGCATGATAAAAAGTGCTTGTGAATATGTCCTGACAAATGTAGTCATGGTGAATGACAAGATGTGTCAAGTTGCTTGTAAGAACATAACCTTTGGATGTTGACATTTTCTCCTGGTTACAGTCACTTCATTCAGAAACTTACAGCTGTGCTTACCCCACTGGTTTGGGGCCCATCAGGATAATGTGAGTATATAATTTTCAACCATAATATGATATTAATGATATTGCCAGTTCTACAGTTTTCCTACTTTTCTCTCCTTCATCTTCTACCACCTTTTCAAATTATTTAAATATTGGAAAGCTTTTAAAGCTATCTTTAAGTAAAGAGTATATTTAAAGAATTTAAATTAATTAGAATATTAAAAAAAAAAAAATTCTCCCTCTATTTGACCCCTATTCAAATCGTAGAAGCTACAGCTTTAACCATGGTATCTCTGCAAAATACATTATGAGACTTTTGCTTACATGCTCAGCTGTTATGGCTTGTGGCAATTTGCTTTTTTTGCTAATTTTCTGTTAGTTTTATCAACTGAAACACTATTTTCACATGACAGTTTTTCCCAATTACAAAGGTTGCCTGGGAAAGATAGAGAGCTAGAAAACAAAAATGTGCATTAGCAGCCAACGTATGAACCAGAGAATCAATGGGCCATCAGAGAGATGCAAGCAAAAAGGAAATTTTTGGAGCTCATAAGGATGCTTCTCTCTGAAATTTGTTCCTCACTCCTGTGCAAATTAATTTCAACTTAATGACCCTCAGAGATGCTGGAAGTCTCCTCTGTTTGATGAGTTTGTCCTTTGAGAGACACTAGAAAGAAAAAGAGAAAAACAGTTACCCTGAGGTCGTTCAGCATTTTGCAAGGTTTGCATAGACTTGCTAAGTACTGCTTGGTTGAATGAAGTTAAGCTACAACTTTTCTCCTAGTTCTGTAGAACAGTGAGATGATAGGACAGCAGAAACAAAATAAACCCTCATGGGATTCTTTCATTTGGTTGGTGCAAACAATCACAGTTTCTTTAATATTTTATGTAAGTCATTTCCATATGACTTCAATCAATGTGCTGTGTGATTTGTATGGGTCTAATCAGGATATCATTGGCTGAGCAGAATTAGAGTGTAGGTTGCATAATTTGACTCCAAATTTCTATTCTGAGCATCTATGAATTCATCTAAATAAAATAACAGCAGGCAAATGTCTTCTTACACTTTTATGATATGGCAATCCTTTGTATAGGGTAGTACTACTTCACAGTTATTCTTTATTTACACTCATGCCATGAGAACACAGCCAGAGCACCTCTGTCACCTGTTCCTAAATGCAAAATTGTATCCTCATACTGTGCTGTTTCTACATAGGTGTGATTTTGAAGATACAGCAAGTATGACAATTAGCAAACCTTAGCTAGGATAGAGTCTTTAATTGGAAAAAAAGCTGCTAAAACAAGATGTGTGAAATCCATAAACTAATTTTAATAGGTATTTGATAATAAAGTTGGCTATGAGGCATAAACACCCAAATTCTTTGTGTATGGAAAACAGAGTATGAAATGATTTCACAGGGTAAAGCATAAGGGATAGATGGTCTTTACTGTAAAATAAGTGGTGGGACCTACTCAGGTGACATTGTTGGCAAAAAGTGAAAAACATTATTTTTACAAGAAAGGAAGCACTGATCTAGGAATATCTTTCAACATTATAGTTGGGGTGAAGCCAGAGGAAGTAAATTTTGCTAATAGAATGAATGTCCTTGAATGCCACAGCACATTTAGGTAGGCCTATTGTCATTTTTCTGGACTGCACATGAAGCTTTTGGATGGCCTCAAATTGGAGAAGAAAGTGAAGGTTGTTGAATTAAACAAACCTTTTTTTTTTAGGAAGAGGTTTTTTAATTTTTTATTTTTTTTTATTTAGAGGTTTTGGAGTTTGCAGGGTTTGAGGCTTCTTTAAATTATTTTTGTTACTGTTTGATAAAATCTGTTTCTTTTTTCCCCATCCTTAGTAATGAGACACTGTTTAAAATACTCCCAGGTCAGCCTATCATCAAGAGTGCAATATCTAACATTTCCAAGGCCATTTTCAAGGCCCTGCAGCACCAAAAGCCTTGACTGTTCACTTCCAGTTTCCCCCAGGGCTCCTGCCACCCTACCCACAGCCCAGGACCTCACGTCACCCATCACCAGCGCCATCAGCCACTCCCACAGGCCTGCCCTGCCCAGCCATGGCCCTGCTGAGCCCACATCCAGCTGGGTCTTGATCTATCCCTGTCCCCAGGAAGAAGCCTGTACAGGAGCATGGGACAGGATCTGACCTGATGGAACCCCAGGAGACCTCCAGCCACTCCTGACCCTGGCCTACAGGGAGCTGTGTGTCCCTCTTGGCATCCAGACAGACACTGCTGGGACTTTATAGCTCCAGGGAACTAGTTAAACCAGAACTTGGTATAACTTTGAGACTGTCCTTTTTGTAGGAAAAGTGGTATGCAGTGTTTCTTCTGTCATGAAAGTGTCGACTCAGAAATTCTGGATGTTAGTAGCCCTATCTGAAGTCTTACCTTACTTTCTTTCATCTTTCACAAGTCCCTTCTTATTTTTTAAATTCTCAGTTCTATTATTCGGTCAGTCATGCTTTATACTACACATATGAAAAAAAAGGGTTGGCATGGGAGAGGAAGGACAAAAATAGACAGGCAAATTATTCCAAAACAATGATTTCAAAATTACATTAAAGCTATTAGTTCTTCGTTACTTATACTGAGAGACTAAGAGCTATAAATATTTATAAAATACTTATAAAAATATTATATGTCTGTAACCTCAAATAAATGTTCTTAACTTCAAGTAAAATATAAAGAGACAGTCATGATACAATTCAGAAGTTTCCTTCTTTTTTTTTTTTCTGAGTATTTCCTCTGGGGAAAAAAAAAATTAAAAAGGAACAGAGAGTCTTGATTTCTTCCTGAAATTTCCAACAGATCCAATAGGAACAGAAGAGACTTTAATTTTCATCAGAGACCTCTGGGAATTTTAGTCCTGGACACAGGAAATAAGCTTCATAGTTTGGTCAAAATGTCTGTCATTTACAGGCACAGAAATTATAACTGGAATTAACCTCGAGAGTCACATAACTGATTCCTTTACTTTCAAATTAACTCTGTCCAAACTTTTCCTACCAAATATTTGTCAAATCTGTCCTTAAGAATCTCCTATAATGGAAATGTGTTTGGTTTTTTTACCTTGTGGACACCAAGAATAAATTTTTCCCTTCTTCTTTGCAATAACAACCCTTTTTCATACAAAGACTGTGCTCTTAGTCTTCTACAGGCTAAACAGTGCTCATATCTACAGTCATTCTTTGTAGGTGATATTCCCTGTACTTCTGCACATTTTTTGTTACATGCTCTCTGGTTTATGACCAAAGCAGAACTTTTTTTTTCCTTTCAGTCTTACAAGCAACACTCCTGTTTATACAACTCAGCACTTGTCCCCCTTTCTGCTGCACTTTGACAACTGATTTATGTTCAGATTAGAAACTGTCAAAGACACACTGAAGAACCCTGATCAAAACTGTCTGTCATTATGATGGGTAACCTCTGATTTAGTCAGTGTGTACAGTTTTTTAGCAAGCTTTGCTCCTACTCTATCACGGTTTTTTGCTTTGTGTCATGTGCCAGGTGTCCTAAGTGTTATTGTTAGGTCATCTGAGCCAAAAAGTTAGAGAGTGAGTTATACTCCTTGAAACCTGCTTTTTTTGCTTTTCAGATTGCATTGCACCAAAGTGATTTGTTCTTAACACTATCTTTGATTTTTCCAAAGGCTGTGGATAGATCTGTTGGTGTTCTTCTGGGAACTAAGATTGGGCTGCATGATCAGGAATCTTCTTCCCTCTGTCTGTCTCTGTCTGTCTTTTTCTCTGTGTGTCTCTGTCTTTCTATCTCTCTGTCTCTCTGTTCTTCCTCTTCTGCTTTGGAAATCCACCTGTCCTTTGTCATAGGTTAGCAAGCATAGTCCCGGAAGGGACGTCCTTGCTAAGGGGTGCTTACAGTTTCCTCTGGGAACTGATAGAACCTATCAGCTGGCCAGTTTGAATATGGACAATTCTCTAAGCCACTTAAAGTTGTGATCACCTCTGTGATCCACATTTAAGAATAGGCAAACTCCCCCTCCAAGCTCTCTCTCGTTTTCAGTGCTGGGACACGTGGCTGCGGGCCCCGTGTGGGGGCCAGCGGGCCCGGCCAGGCCCTGCTTGGGCCAGGCCGGGCCGGGCCACGGCCATCCTGAAGCCATGGACCTGTTCCAGCCATGGAACCCCCCCCCACTGCCTTGCCGTGGGCAGCCGGAGCGGCTCGGCTCTCCCCCCTCTCCACTGTGATAAGAAAAATTCAACATTCCAGCTGCAAAGCTGCAAGGCCGAGGTGAGATTAACCCTTTTTATTGCTGTGAAGAGCTGAAAACCTGAGGGAAGAGAGAGAGGAGATGCTTAAAGCTGAAAGTCTGTTGTGAAGCTATGATATATCAGAGTATCCTGTTGTAATTTCATGAAGATATGGGGGGTGGAGCGTTCAACTCGTGAGCAAAAGCACCTGCACTGAGATAGGCAGATGCTGACGCAGCTGTAATTTCATGAGAAGTTTGGACAGGGAGAGATGAACCAGATGAGGACTTTTGCTCCAAACGGGAAAGGAGAAAACCTCAGTCCGTAGAGATGAACTAGATGAGGACTTTTGCTCCAAATGGGAAAGGAGAAAACCTCAGTTCCTAGAGATGCTCCCAGAGATAGTCCTAAAGATGAAGATGATGAAGACCCTTTGCTCCCAGGGAAGGAGAAGGGCCTCTGTTTTTGTTTCTGAACGGCTCAACCTTAAAATTGTACCCCAAAAAACTTCAAGAGTGGATCCTCGAAAGCAGTTGCGGGAAAAGCTGCAAGTCGGGGGAAAGGACTCACACGCAGGTAGAGAGACTCCTCTTCCTAAATGGACTGAACGATATTTGGAAGCGGGCGGCTGCCTCGTTGTGATAATGTTTTTATAGCATGAGCAAGAAGAGACTTCTCTTTCTAAATGGACTGAACAAGGTTATTATGGAAGTGGTAAACAGACTGAACATCTTAAGGGTTGTCTTTTTACATTGTCAGTGGGAGAAGGGAGGAAGGTGGGGGGAGGAGGAGAGTTCTGAAGGTGGTATAATTTTTTTTCTTCTTTTAGGTCTGTTAATAAACTTCTTTATATTCTTTCAAGTTTGGTGCCTGTTTTGCATTTCTCCTAATTCTTATCTCACAGCAGATAAACAGTAATGAGTATTTTGGACCAAACCACTACACTAAATTGGCGTTTCTGCCCGGTTACAAACCGAACCCGCGACACCTTCAAGAGTTCTCAAAGCTAATAGCAAATAGTTGACATTCCTTTGAAAAATGCTTACTTCCTCTGGGTGAATTTTATTGCATTTAGGAGTTTGAAGTGATCCAGTTATTAGTGTATGAACACTAGTGTTAAAAATGGGGGGTGGGGAATGCTTCCTCAACTCATTTGAATATTTTGCATACCTCTTGAATAATCTTGAAGCTTAGCAGAAGCTGGGAAATAAGATGAGATTTTGCAACCTCAGAAAAGTTTTCCTTCTTCAGTGAGCACATAAGAGGCATGGGAAACTTGAGGTCACTGGATTCACAATGCAGTGGGAGCCAGCAGGGGGAACACGTGAGAGGAATGGTACTGCTCATCAGCCGGCTTGCCTCTGGGGTGCAATTTCACAATTAGCTTCAGTCCTTTTAAACCACACTGATGCAGAAAGAGATAATGCAGCCCTGCCCCTGTGTGTCTTTTGGGAGCAAGAGCAAGAAATGTTGAATGAAGCACTCTCTCCTTCTCCCTGTTAGGCACTGGTAAGACAGCTGCATGCTATCACACCTGGATACATTAATGCTCAGGTATTAACTCAGCAGCGTAAGGATGGCTGATGTACTCACTTGTACAGAAAGCTTTCTGAAGATGAAACACTATTAGCTGCTAGAGGAGAAGGTCATGACTTAGCTGTCACATGAAATATCAGAGAATGCCCACTTAGTTAAAAGATATGCTCTTCAGATTTAATTTGTTCTGTGTTTAATCTATTAAATCATGTACACGATGATGTGTGCATTCGAAGGGTGATGGAACCTATGTCTGGTATGGAATTGTGGCAAGAAAAAGCAGAGATAAATTATTAATTCATTTTTATATGTATCAGAATACATGATAGCACCATAATATGTTCTAGGAAGGCCAAAATATTTCTCCTTTTTGAAATGAAAGTACCAGTATGTGTACTTGGGCCACTCAGCTGGAAAGCAGATTTGCAGAAAAGAACAAGGAGTCCTACTAGATACCAAGCTGAAAACAAACAAGCATTGTACTCTTATGGCAAAGAAGGCCAGTGGTATCCAGGGCTGGATTAGGCAAAGGACTGCCAGCAGGTCAAGGGAGATAGTCCTACCCCTAAGGGGTTACTCAGCACTGGTGAGGCCACACCTGGAGTCCTGTGTCTAGTTCTGGGCTCCCTGGTACAGAGACGTATGTGCCCAATGGAAAGAGCCCAATGAAGGGCCACAAAGATGACAAAACCTTCCTGTGAGGAGAGGCTGGAAGACCTGTGACTAACCTACAGAGAAAATGGCTCAGGGGAATTTTATCAATATATAGTAGTACCTGGAGGAAGCATATAAAGAAGGCAGAGTGAGGCTCTTCTCAGTAGTTCCCAGTGGCAGGACAAGAGACAATGGGCACAGAACAAAATGCAAGCAGTTTCATTGGAGCAGTAGAAAACAGCTTTTTACTCTGAGAGTGATCAATTACTGGCACAGATTGCCTAAACAGGTTGTAGAGCCTCCACCTGTGATGTATTTTCTTGTATGTACCAATATGAAGAAAACAAAACTCTGAAGATACAGGAATGGTTTGTGAAGAGTAAGTTACGCTACAGTGACTCAGTGACTAGCAAATTAAGTTCTTGGGCTTCTGCTGTTGAAAGTTAGCTCTCATTAAAGAGACCCTATTATTTCATGCACAGCTTTCAAAATAGCTCTGCTCAATTTACACTTATTTGAATAAATTATAGCAAGTACTCAAATGCCATGTCAAATATTTGGCTAGGTTTATTTGGAATCACAGATTCACAAATATGTCAGGTGTTCATTAATCAAAACACGAATGGATAGTGGAACACTGCAGCTCAGCTTAGGAAAAGGGATGAGGAGGTTTTTTCACCACTGTTTTAAGTTCTGCTATCTGCCGTGCTGTTTGCAAGGTAAATCCACTAGATGGCATGCTATGCTTCAAAATAGACAATTTTACACTTTGCATAACAACATTTTAGTAACTTTTATGATAAATACCCTACATTTTAAAGACTTAGAGCAGCAGAAAGAAGGTAGACACACATACTATAACCAACAGTTAGTGAATCAAGTGTAGAAACCATGGAGCTGTCACTATTGCTTAAATTTGCACAGAAACACAGGTGCAGAATGTTTGTAACTGTACCACTTCAGTACTGAGAAAGTGTCTCTGCGCTCAGTAAGGTAGGAATTATACCAATCTAATGTTGCAGTAATTCAAAAAATTTCTTAGTCAAGTTCTTACACTGGCCAGTTTAGACTTCATTAATTTATCATTAAGCAAAAATTGCATCTAAAAAACAAGCATGAAATCCTTCTAATAAAGCTACATTGAACATGCATTCATTACAGTATCTCTGAGCTCCTCAAACTATGTCCCACTGGTTTTTTTATTCTATGATACAAAATTAACAGCTAGTAAGTTGTTTTTTAAGCTGTTAGTTAAATCAAGATGAAAATTTGCTTTCCTAGTACACCTAAAAGCAAAAATTTGTTTTCTTATAACTTTGAAGCCAAAATTTCTACTTTTTAAGAGTTTGCCATTTAAATCATGTAGTTATATCATTGCTGTAAAATATCCAAGATCATTTCTGAGTTGTTACTCTGCAGTCCGGTTCAGTATGTGTTACAGGTAACAGCCAGAGATAATGGAAGCCCTCATTTGAACAGGAGTACTCATACTGGGAGGATTCTTCAACACAGTGGGGAATTAACTGAATAAATTATAACACAGAGTGAGGAGGGAAAGGCAAACTCAAACTCTTGAGGTACAAAGACCAGGATCATGAAAGGCTGAAGAGACATGATAGAGGAAAGTGTAACAACCCAAGAAGAAAGAAAAAGGAAGGGAAGAATATCTAAAGGATATATAAAAATGGAAATGAAGATTTATAGGGAACTTGAAAGGAGGACACCTAAGGAATGAAAAATTAAAATTTAATTTAGAAACCAAAAAGCACCTTTCATAAACAGCTTAGCTTGAGATAGAGCTATGTCTTCTTCAAGGTTCCTCATCACTTAGATTGTCATCTCAGAGAGGGAGCTTATAACTAATCCTGACACTATTAAAAGCCACACCTTTACTTTTGCATTTCCTTTTTTTTTTGTTATTATGGTACTACATGTAATGTCAACAAAATTTAGTTCAATTTCATTAATTGAAAGGGTAAATTCAAGGGAAATAAAAAATATCTAACATACTAGGTCTTCTCTACTCAGAGGATGTCCTTCTTTAAATGATACTCTGTTTTGAAGAGTATCTTAAAAAAAACTCAGCAAACCACACCCCTCCCTACCCACCTCCAAAAAATACCCCACTACTCAATACATGGTTTTCTACATGAAGCATATTTGGTATTCTGGAACAACAACAACAAAATCTGGCCTTGAAAATGCAACAAAAACTTGAGGATCTTTGGATGTTTTTCTTTTCTCTGTACTGCCACAGTCAGAAATGGGTACTTGAAAGTTTGATTAAACCATGGTCTCATTTTTTAATTCCACTGGCTTCAGTAACTTTACACTGGTTGTATTGAAATCAACACTTATAGAAGTTTGATTTTGAAGGTGAGAATTATATGATTATGATCCTACAGCAGATCTAGACAAAAGTAACTAGACTTGTAAATAATTGGTAAATCTATAGAAGTCATTCTTAAGCTTGTGTAGATAAAAACATAGGTTCTGAATGATACACAGATAAACTGTCTGAAATATGAATTACTTGATACTGCATATGCTTTAGAGATGTAGAACTGTTTTTCTTCTGATCATACCTTTTGTGATTTATGATTATAATTAGTGGAAATATCTTGTTTTGAAATACAAAAACCCCACTTCTTTCTGAACAACCAGCTATTCAGATACAAGTATTCCTGAACATGAGTTTTAATTTTAATTTAATTTTACCATAAATAACACCACAATATCTTGATGTTTGCGATACTTGTATTTTGGTTTTTGTTTTTGTGGGGAGTTGCTGACTTCAGTAGCTTGATGGAGGGGCTGCTGCAGCTCCCACTTCCTAGGTCCAGCTAGAAGTGAAGCTGAGCACACCTTCCCAATGGGCACACATGCAAACACACATACAGATTCATAAAATCATAGAATCATAGAATATCCTGAGTTGGAATGGACCCATATGGATCATCAAAGTCTAACCCCTGGCGCTGCACAGGACACCCCCAAGAGTCACACCATATAGAATACATATATGCATATTCACACACCTGGCCATGAGGATCAACACAGACAGGAGACATGGCACTCACATAAACATGAATGTCCTCCAGGAATGACATCAACGTCCTCATCATCTTTGTCTCTCTGTCTGATCCAGCAACTGACTGGCCTCAGACACCCAGCCTATGCTGTAGCTGGCCTTTGGATACTCTGGTTTTCACTTACCTCATACACAGACATGTTCATACACACACGTGTGCAAACAGGTTTCTAGATTGACCCCACCAGATCTCACCGGGTCTGCAGAGCAGTCAGAAAATACACATGGAGTTTAATGAGGAAACAGGGTACAGTGGCACGATGCACAGATCAGGTGCAAGGCACAGCCTTAAAAGCACACTGGTCAGCATCTGTCAGCATCTGTCAGCATGACTGATGACCCCACTTATTGTACTATTCTTCTATTTTCCTATGCTTATTTCTCTCCAAACCACCTTGATCCCTCCCTTCCCTCCTTTGTTTCTTCCCCTAACATTCCATACTAAGTCTAGTGAAATTCAAAAATGCTGCTCCCTTGCACCCCAACATTAGCCCTGTAACACTAGGCAGTAATACCACCCAGACTGCAAGGCCATCTGGAGAGGCACTCCTGCTGACTCACGGTGATAAGTTTTCTTCCCAGACCATGAGGCTGAGGCTCTCCTGGAACATCTGGGAGCAGAGCCAGGGCAGTGACTTGCCTCTTTCATTAGAATATTGCTACTTTTCTTCTGTGATCCTTGTTGTTTGTGAATTCTTCTTGAACCTTTAATCACATAATCTAACAGTTTCAAAATGGTTCTTCTTTCAAGGAAGTAATAAAAAATATATTAAGGCTGTTTTGAAACAAATATCCTGTTTTCAGCACATGTGGAATAGTGTGCACTGAATGTGTGCATGGAGAAAAAAACATTAAACCACAAAAATTTATATATTTAAAAATCTCTCTCTGCTCTTCTATTCAAGTCTTTTGAAATCTGTATTCATTCAGCATTCCAGCCAAAATAGATTTTTATTGCAAACACTGGCTACAATATCTTTCAACTATTTCTTAGGTAATAAAATTGTCTACATTCGATTGATAGTAATGGATTCTAATTTAACCATTTAAGAGGAAAGCTGCATTTTCTTTAGACTGCTTTATGGAGTCCAGTATACTTAGCAAGCTCCATCTTTTTGTATGCACCATAGTCTCCAGAGTATTTTAGACTTTACGAGATCAGCAGACCTTAAATGTTCACCATCTCTTAGCATTTTATTACACTGAGTCCATTTCCTAAGATGATTTCTCCATTTGCCACTGATCCTGTTGTTCATTGAACAGTAAAGAAGTAGTCTTATTGCACCTTGAAGTGCATAAATGCTGCTTTAGTGATTGCAGAATGGATATCCTTGGTTGAATTGCCAAGGAAATTGAAATTCCACTGGTCAACAGGTCTTTTTCTTAAACCAAGGGCTTTCCTGCTCCTCTGGAATTGCTTTTCACCTTGATCACGGCACTTCATATATCTTTCCTCTGAACATCCACTGTATGCTTCTATATTTCATGATTACTGGTTTCCTGTTTAGGATTTTCTGCTGTCATTTCCTAAACTCTGTTCTTCTTCCTGCATATGTTTGCTCTAAGATTATGACTTGCATAACATATGACACCCTGCATGTGGAAACTACCCTTTTGTCAGATTGCACAGTTCTACTGAATGCTTTAATCTCTTTTTAAGGTATCTGTGATGTCAAATGCTTCCTAGTTATTGATATTAATACCACTTTGATAACAAGGAAAAAAAAGAGAGTTACACAATTAAAAATAAAATTCATTTTACAAGGTCCTAGTTATATTCTTCAAAGACAGAAAAATGATGAACACATTAAGTCATTTCCAGGACACTGGACACCTTTTTCTGTCTCATTCTTTTGACAAATAAGTGTGATATCAAAGAGCAGAAATTGCTATTGTAAATTTTGGAAAGAAACATGTTAATTATGAAAAGATGATTTTTGATAAATTTTAGATAATTTTAAATCTCTGCTTGAGTTTCTCAAAATTTGGATATTTTAAAGAATAAATCTGGAAGATTTAGCTCTCTTTGCAAGGGAAAATAAAAGAAAGAAGGTAGATGCAATTTCATAGATCAGAGTATCTAAAGAGAGCTCTGGCAAACTGAAAATATCTACCCATGGTTAAAGTTGAGTTTTGACTTAAAAATGAACCATCAAAACAGTGCATTTCATGGCTGACGTTTTTATTTCCAGTCAGGAAAAAGCTGTCTTATGTCTCTTCCAAATACAGAAAAAACTTTCACTATAAAAATGACAGTTGCTTTACAGACCTTCAAAGGCATCTGACTCTCTCCATATATTCCACCAGCAATTTTATGAAGCTCATTCTCTCACATCAAAATTTTGGCATAACAGATTTATAAGTTCAGCAGACTGGAGCACATCTGACACTGGTATTTTACAGTCTTAAAACTGTCCTTTCTCCAGTATTCTAACATGTATACCTCCTAAAAGCCTCAGGGAAAAGAGCGGATTTCTTTTCTGCTATGTAAAATAGTACTTTGTTTTAAATTGAAGGAGAACAATTTGAAAAAATTTGGTGTGGTTCAGTTAATTAATTTTTAAGTCATCAACTTTCTCCAACTGAATTATTTGCACGTCAATATTCTTACCTTTCTTCTGCATAGAATCATTTAAATCCTTGAAAGTATTCTCAGCTGAAAGATAAGGCTGTTTTGATTTTTTTCACAGAAGTTTTCCTTAGCCTCCCACCTATTAAGGAGATGTTATCTTTCTCAGAATCACAGAATCATTGGAGATCACCTAATCCAGCATGCCTGTTCAGACCAAGTTTATCTAGTACAGGTTGTTTGGCATCTGCTTCTGATTATCTCCAAGGATGAATGCTCCATGTCTTTGAGCAGTCTTTTCCATCATTTCACCATCATCAGAGTAAAAATATTTTTTTTACATTTAAGTAGAATTTCTGTCCTTTGCCTCTTTTTCTGTCCCATCAAGTCCCATGAAGTTGTGTATACCCAACTTAAGTGTTTGCTACCTCGATCCTTCTATGCTGAGGTTAAGTCTTTCTTAATTCAGACTTTCCTGTGGGCCTCAGGGGCCTGGAATTCCTGAAGGCTGATATCAGGTTTGACAACTCTCCCAGTTTCCTGAAGAAGACCTCATTCACTTCTTCCTGATCAGGCAATCTACAGTAGATACCTACCACAACACTGCCACCATTGGGCTGCTCTCTAATCCTGACCGACAAACCCTGAACTAGTTCAGCATCGGCCTCAAGGCATCTACCAACACATTTCTACTACTCTTTCTCTCTGCCTGCCCTCATCCTAAGAACTCAAGATTTAGATCTTCATTCCTCATGTGGTGACCAAAGTAACTGAGTGGCACCTTTTTCTGTGGCTCCAAGTGCTTTCTTCATATGTATCTCACAATAACTGATTATAAAACAACTTCATGACTTCCTGTTTTTTTTTTTAACCTAAATTATCTTTAAAGCACAATATTCAATACGTACAGTATTAATGAAACATGACTTTTTAAACATCTTTTTTTTCTGCTTTGGGACTACAAGTGGTCTATGCTTTTCATTTGATTACCAAGAAGGAGAGAGAAAGGAAAAATGTCATTCAGTTAGCTTAAGAGAGAACACAAATTCATGAAGACTACTTTTCAGTATTTCCCCACAATTAATGAAAGGATGAATAAATAAATAAAAATCCTAGCAAATGACAGCTTAGGATGAAACCACCTTTCTTTTTGTGTATGTTCACATGTGCAACATACTTCCAATTATTTTCTGTCTGTGATAAATTGCAGTCCTGCCTCTTTCCCCTCCTCATGTTTTACTGAGCCTAAACTTCCAGCTGTGAAAAAAATATCATAGTAAACAGGATGCATTGTTGTCTGCCAGTATCTCCCACTCTATTTTACTACAGCAAGAGTTCATTCTCAAGCAAGTTAATAAAACTTAAGAGGCTCTCTCTCTTGACCTATTGGTCTTTTAACCAGGTGGAAATATATCACAGGTTAATCAGATCAGGAAGACAATCTGTTTTATTTTCACTACTTCCTTGACTAAATTAGCTGAGGTCCATCTGGAAACTTATCTATCATTTTCATTCAAATCTGAAACTTCTCTTTTGTGTGCTATTACCAGACAGTCCATACGATAAGATCCCTTTGTTTATCCATAATGATGCATCAGAAAGCTCATTTTCCTGATTCAGTTAAAAACCTCTTTGAGAATGTATGCAAGAAAAGTCTGTGACAACTACCAAGTTGGTGGACTGTTCTACAGCCTGGAGCAAAGCACATGGCACATGTGATGCCCACAGACATAAATTCTTAAAAGAGGATGGTCACTTACTTGCCACAGGCCTCGGCAAGGAGTGTTTCCCATAAGTTCTACCTACTTTCAGAAAAAAGTCTTTAGCACAACACCAAAGACACATTCATTACTCATCTGTCTGCCAGCTGCCTCCTGTGACTGTGCCCCCAGGCAATTTACTGTGAGGTGGCAAACCTGGAAGTACAAGGCTGGGTTATTGTGTTGTCGGTATCAGGTGGATCATCACTGCAGTCTACCCCTTGAACAGACTCTCCTGGTAAGTCACTTCAGCTGTCATGACCCATAAGGTTTCATCCTTCCAGCCCTTGCACACCCAGAACACAAGTTTATAAGATCATAATTTACCTAGAGCAAATTTCTCTACTTTTGTCATAAAATTTTGCCAACTGGCATCTTGCACCTTACCCAACAGGTAAGAGAAGAGCCAAACTGGAAAAAAACAGGAATCAATATGCTCCTCATGTGAGCTGTCTTTGTCACTCCTTGCTGAACTCTGGCACTTTTAAAAAAAGTGTCATCATTTGTAAAAATACTCCTTTCTTGAAGAGGAGAAAGTTGGTCAGGTCTTACGGATGCACAGCTGTGTACAGGATAAATTTTGTAAAAACGATAATTGTTCTCATGTTTACCACTGCTGTCCCACATATGTTCTGAAGGTGGCATACTGCTCAGTGACATATTTCATTACTATTCAGATACACTCACTGGTGCTGCAGCTTTGCCATCTGACGTTGCTACAATCCATAGAGACTGTCTGTGAAAAGTATGACTATCCCACAGCACATTTCTTGGCTTTTGATGGGATAAGACATGGATAGGTTTTCTTGCAGAGACAATACTGGAGGACTATGCCAAAGGCAGCATATCTTCATATTTTTTTCTGTCTATATGTCATAATACATCATTTTGCCTACTGTCCATATGTTGTTTGGGAAAATGATAGTTGAAGTGGGCCCAAAGCATGACAGGGAGTGCCATCATTCAACAGCATGGAAAGTGATATCCCAGATATATATACTTGCCTTTCCTAAACCTATATTAGCTGGCCCTGATCACCTGGTTGTCCTGTGTCTGATGGAACTCAAGATGATCAACTCTATGATCTTTCCTGATACTAAGATCAGGCTGACAGGCCCGTAGTTTCCTAGATCCTTTTTCCAGCCTTCTTGTAGACATACATCACATTTTCTAATTTCCAGTCAACTGGTACCTGCCCAGTTAGCCAGGACTTCTGGTAAATGATGGAAAGTGGTTCAGCAAGCACTTCAGCCAGTAACCACATAGACTTGTGTGAGGGGGTTAACCCCATAGACTTGCGTGTCTAAAGAGTGTAGCAGGTTTCTAGCAATTCCCCCTTGGATTATGGGAGCTTCACTCAGCTCCCTCTTCCTGCCTTACAGTTCAGTTGTTCTCTGGAATAGAGAACAACTGTATTACAGCTGGGGGTAGGGTCCGAGGCTGTGACCCAGGAAGAGATGACCGGTCCGGGGAGATGGTCCCGAAAGGAATCACCTTCCCGGGGTCCGGTGTCTTCCTCTCAGCTGCTGGCAGGAGGGCCCTTGCAGAGGCTGTCAGCTCTTTAGTGATATCAGCTCGTGATTTCAGCTCAGCTCTGCAGGGCAGCCTCCAGGCCAAACCAGACCGGAGAGAGAGACGAGAGGCTCTCGTGTGGCTGGTTCTGCACGAAGGGAGCTTTATTGTGGGTTCCGTCTGGCGAAGGGAGGCCAGGGATGAGCTCTCTCTCAAGGGGCTCGAGGGAGCTTGCCTTTATAGGGATACAGGGGATCAGCAAGGGGACCAATGGATTACAGAGGATCTGGGACAAACCAATGGGTTACAGAATGATCTGCATAGGGTATCCCAAAGGATTGTGGGTCTACCTTTCCTCGCCATGACTCCAAAGTGGTTGCCTTTTCAGGGAGTCCTGCTGGGCGGTTGCAAAATCTTTTATCTCAGCAGACATCCCTCCAGGGCAGTGGCTGGGCATATCCCACACAACTGGTCTGTTAAAAACAGAGGTAAAGAAAGCATTAGGCATATCAGCCTTTTCCTCATCCTTTGGCAGTATGTTTTGCCCACACATCCAATAAAGTATTGAGATTCTACTTAGTTCTCCTTTTCTTACTTATGCATTTACAGAAATACTTTTGTTGTCTTTTACAGCAATAGCCAGATCTAGTTCTCATCCATATTGCACAAAGTCGTTTTGCACCGCAGCAGTTTTCATCCTCAAGGTCAGCAAAGGCTTCAGAGAAAGCCTGGAGTATCTTGTAGTTCTGCTATAATGCTGCTAACACACCACAGTATCATCTACAATTTGGTTTGGAGATCGGTTACAAGTAGAAACACAGAAATCTGCAAAGCGTAGCATTTTTTCTTGGTGAACATGGGTCATATTCAACAAGATAAGATATATAAGGTTATGGAGATACTGTGTGTTTAACTGTCTGCCTTATTAGCTGTCCTATCTTGATGAAGATGAAGGGTCATTCATCAATGGGAAGCAAAATCATCCATGCTACTTTTTGGAAACAATCCTGGAAGTTAACTATTGCTAGAATCATTAGTAGGCTTCATCTGACAAAGAGCCAGTTAGAGTGATTTAAAACAAGCAAGAGCCTATAAAAACTAAAATCCAAGACTGAAGTTCTTAAACACTGTGATTGAAAAGGTTGCTCAGTCTCATTCAGCATGAGGCTTTTTGTTAATGCACGCATACATCATTTGCTGGTTTTTAAATTTTTTTTGAGGGGGAAGGGTAGAAGGAAGTATCTTTAAAATAATGTAGACATGCCCTAAGGAGCTACATCACACTAGACATTGATATTTTTTCAGATCAATCTCTTTTTCCTATCCCAAATGATGTCCTAGTAACATTTACTGTCCTATGGGATCTTTAAAAAAAGACATAAACCCAAAAAACTAAAGCAAAACAAACACATGTGGCTTAAGTTAAATCTTTTACAGAGGAAATATGTTTTATCTTCAGAGCAACACTTGTCATCTAATACCCTTAGATTTTTCTGGTGCATAATATTGCAAGATAAATATAACGAAGTTCCAGTCTCTTTATTCTCAGTTGTCAGTTGCTTAGCTTTCAATTTCCAGTCTGGTTTAGAAATACTCTTGGAAATTTGTGTGTCTATGAACAAGTGGAATTAGATTCCTTTAAGATAGAGATTTTTAAATGTGCTTTCGGAAACAGATTCCTTTCTTTGATTTAGTCATGACAGTGTAAAAGGATAAAATAAATTTATCCTGATTATAATATGCAGGCCTACATGACCGCACAACATGCATGTAAGAAAGATTTCAGTGCAATATGCGCGAAGATATTAGACTGATTTGCAAAGTCTATTACATCCCATGTGGTATTTCAGTAATACCAATCACTGATGTTATAGACACAGGAGATTTAATTAGTGTGAATGTTCTTTTTAGCTGACAGGATATAATAAATCATAAAGTATACACACAGTGCTTAAAAAAGTTTTATTATCCCTTCAAAATAATTTTATTTCCTCTGAAATTGCTTCAGAACTTTACAGTACCCCTTCATAAAATGCCATAAGGTTTTTATCCTTTTGGTTGAGAAATCTGCCTTTTTTTTATCTCTTTATAATAAAGTGGCTAAATTTGCAATTTTATTCTGTGATGTCCATATGGACTGCCACGCAAAATGAATAGCTAGCACAGAGGTAAAGAATACATAAGACTGAAGAAAACGAAGGAATGAAAGTACAGAATTTAGTACAACACAACAATTTTCAGTACCATATAATCAAGGGATTTTGTTTGTGTAGAGATGCAGAATAATCAATGTTGTATCATAGATTTACATATGAAAACTAAATGACGAAATTGTACTTCTCACATAAATATTTTCATTTTTCTTATTTTTACTTATTTTTTTTTAGTGCTATGTCAGATGAAACTATTACTAAATTACCTAAATTACTTCTTTTAAGTCAGTAATTAGGATTTCCTAACAGGAAAGGAATTGCTGTGTTCAGCAGACCATCTGGCATGGACTACGTGAACTAAAATGCTTCTTTTTGCATTTTTTTTCCCTTAAGTAGATGCCATTACTCATCAAAAAGCATAGAAGATTTGATTATTTATTTCATTCTACACTATGCTTCAGACTATATGGATTCCTCCTGCAAGCTGTTATAATGAAATCAAACACATTGAAAGGAATGGCAGTCAAGTGTCTAGGAAGTTTTAAAAGTATAGTATATATTTGCAAACAGCCTTATCCTAACAATGTGACCCTCAGTTGTTTTGGAATTTGATTTTTTTAATATATATATATTTTTAATGATTGGTTGAAGAAATTAAAACAAAATGGCTAAATATCTTCCCTATTTATCAGTATATTTTGTGTAGAAGTCCCAAAATTTCCCTAACCTGTGAGCCTAAATGAAAATTCAGAGACAGGGAAAATAAAAAAAAAAAAAAAAATTATTTAATGGAGGGAAGACATGTTTGGAAAAGTTTTGAAACTTTGCAGCTAAATGGTCATAATCAAGGGAAAGAACAAAATAAAAACCTGATAGTGTGTAAGATATTTTGAATAGGAATCTTCATAAGTATACTGATATGGTGGTGAGCCAGATAATTGATCTGAAGTTTCAAAGGACCAATTAGGTTTGGAAAGACTGCATTGAGATTGATTGTGATCACAGATTTTCTTGTCACACAATGTGGTGTTCTATTTTATTGGGTTTTGTTGGTTTTGTTTATTTTTTTTTTAATTCACTCAGGATGTTTCTTATAAAAGATAGAGAATTTGTGAAAGAGTTATAAAGTTCGTAGCATATTCTGCATATCATCTTACGTAAATAAAAATACTAACTAAAAAGGAAGGCTCTGATTATGCAATTTGTCTTTTAATGGTTCCTAGAACAGATACTTTGAGTGATATAAGTGCAAGGCCCCATATCTCACTTGATGAGTCTCTTCAAAGGGCTTAAGATTCTTTTATGTACCCTAAGTCAGAAACACTGAACATATCAACAAAAAATATCAACAAGATATTCCTCAAGAGGTCAAAACAACAAAAATTTTACTGGCAAACTCCAGAAAATCAGGGAACTATGGAAAATTTTAGAGCAATATTCAATCACCATAAAGCATTTCGCAAAGCATTAACCTAGCAAATTCCAAGCCCATTCAGTTGAGCAAACTCCAACCTATCTGATTTTAAGATATTCAAACTTTGTTCTTGTTCTTATTCCTTACTCTCAAAGAGAAAGCGAGAAGAGAGATAGAAAAGAGCAAATACAGCTGCCACTCCTGGGTTCCTGTGGTGTTCCAACTCATATGAAATCCAAGAAGTAGGGTCAAGCTATGTGATTACCTTGTAGTCTGCCTTAAGTACACTTTGGTTCTTCTGAGCCCTTCCTCCAGGCGGGATTTCTGGTCTGGTGACCACTTAGTAGCTGGGTTAGGAGCTCCAGGGGAAGTTATGGAGCACTCCCTCCAGTACACCAGGGATTTGTGGCTACTGTGTGGCAGCAACACAGGCCCAAGAGGGTAGGGTCTGCCCAGCAGGGTACTGTCTCACCAGAGCAAGACTTGCCCCTTTCCCCTATACACATGATCCTGATATGTTTCGAGCCAGCAGTCCTTCCAGTCTCTCACAATATGACAGAAAAATGCGTATCTGGGAAATTCCTTCTGTGGGATTAAGGACCAAAGTTAACAGAAATTCAGGCATCCAGGAAAACAAGTCAACTTGCCTGGATAGGCTGCTGATCACATTCACTTTTGGTTACAGGTGTATCCATTTCTTTGTTTCTATAATATATCCAAACATAGTATGTTGGATATTTCTAGACTACCCAGTATACTTAATTTTAGGGACAAAGAGAAAATTCTTTTTTTAGCACACAATATTATGATTTTTTATTGGTCAAGTCCAAATTGCTTAGAGATTCTCTGTGGGATCCCTTTAAGGATTTTTGATCCAGTCTACAAGAAGAAATTGTGAATTTACTACTGCAAAGTATCTACTTCCTATCATATTAGGTACTAGTAACAGGATAGTTCTGCTGATGAACAGATAAATTAGCACATTTTAATGCAGCTTAGCAGATTTGAAAACAAATTGATGGGAAACTGCTAAATAACTTCTTTAAATTTGGTTTGGTTAAAGAGAGTAAAAATTTTGGTGATACTAACATAAGACTAGAAGATATAAACTGAAGCAAAGATTTCCAAAGGATTTTGTCAATGTATTGGAAAGGATTGAGACTCTTCCCAGTTAGGGAAAATCTTCTGAATACATGCAAATATTTTGGACTTGTCCTTATTGGTAGCAGTGGGGCTACAGGGGTGACTTCTGTGAGAAGCTGCCAGAGGCTTCCTCTGTGTCTGATGATGTCAAGACCAATTGGCTCCAAAACAGAGCCACTGCCTGTCCTTATCTCAAGCCATGAGCATTTCTCTATATTTTGTCTCCTCTGTCTAATTGAGGAAGCCAGGGTCAACCCACCTCAACATCATATATGTTAAAATAGCAGTTAAAATTCAATCTGCACAAGTTAACTTAGTAGATTTTCTGCATTGCCCACTGTTGATTTTTGCAAGTGTAAATGAGAAGAAAATGGGCATTGGGATGGGATATATTTTCCTTAATAGCTATAAATGCCAGGAAATTTGTAATCTTGAAATGCATTTGTATTTTTCTGTTTTCTTTATTATCTAGAGACTAATTTATTTTTGTTCTATTACTACTGTAGTGCTAATTCCCTTGTGTTGTTACTTATTTATTATTTAACACAACTATGCACAGTCTGATGCTGAGAAGACTTGCTCTTAAAACGTGTGTTTGCTCATAATGGTGCAACCAAGTACAGAAAAAGTGTTCTAGAATTTTCATTTTGGTTTTTTTTAAGAGCATCCCTATTGAAGCCAACTGAAATTTAGCCTCTACTTTCATAAAGGAAAACTGTCAATTTTGCGTCCATTTTGACAATATATTTTTTTCTTCATGGATGTTTTCTTTCCTTTAAAGAATATTTCCATCTGTGTTGCTATTTGGCATCCCTCAAGGAATTTTCCTTTTCGTTTTGCCTGCATGCAAATTCAGACTTAATCCTATTTTGCCTGAAGAAAATTTGGGGTGGAGGTTTTACTTGAAGGGCAAACTAAAAACTGAGAGGTCTTAGAGACAAAGGGATTTTGCAAATCATGAACAGCAGCAGAAATACTTGATCCATCTCTACCTCTTCATTAGGATTTTCCCTTCCTATATTTCTTTTCCCTCAGTAATAGTTTCATTTCACAGAATTTGGACATCTCGGTGATAGAGGGTCACAAAATACTTGGGAAAAAAAAAGAAAAAAAGGGAAGGGAGTAAGTCAGGCGTTCAGATAATGCAAATCAATATTATGCAATCCATATCAGCATAACTCTGTTGTCTTAAGAAATTACTTCAGCACTCACATCCATCACCTGGAGTAAAACATCCATTAAGCAACTTCAAAGAATGAAAATTGATAAAGTGACAAATATAGGACTCTTTGTTCACAAGAATAGTTTTGGACTGTGATCTTAGACAAAAATATTAGAACAGTAGTATTTTAAATGTTGAACAATTAAGCTCTCATTACAATAGCCAATCATCCTGTTAAAGCAGTATGTAACCTTCAGAGTAATGACTTCGTTGCTTTGAGATGAATATTTTATGTGTGGAAGTTTATGAAAAACTAAAGTTAAACACATGAATTTGTCTCAGTGAGAAAGAGAGAACAGATGATTAAATCAAGAAAAATGTTTTTAAATTATACATTATCAAGTAATACAAAAAAATAAAAGAAGATAGTAGTCTTTTTTCAGGTATTATCTCTGAGAATTCAAAAGAAACCCAAGTCTGTAAAAGATTTGAAAAGGTTAGCAAGTTCAACTGCAAACCTGCAGTGAAATATGCTATTCAAAAGGAATTCTAGACAAATGTTGCAAAAAGGGGTGTAGACTCTAGATCTGTTTTGTACACAGAATAAGTTATATGATCTATTCCAGTGTTTAACTAGGACATGTTTAAACTTCTGAAAACACTGTACAGAAATGCTCAGTTTACCTTAAGGTCATTAATTCTTGTCCAATTCAAGTATTTTCAGCAACTTCCTCTTCCACTTTGCAGCTGTGTTGCAAATATTTGAGAACTTGTATTTCAGATTTTTTTTCCACAGAATATGGAGCCTAAAACAGTTGTGTTTCCTAGATCTGCCTGTCTTTATCTTCTGGACTTTTCTCCTTAATATTTTTTAGAGTTTAGCAGGGAGAAGGATTCAAATTTCCAAGATTGCACCTGACTTGAGACATGAGCTAAAACCAAACCAAACCAAAACCCCTCCTTCACCTATCTAACAAAACATTTACTTTCGTTAAGCCCAGCAAGCATAAGCTTCCTCCTTCTTTTCCCTATCAGATTTGTTTGGTTTTGTGCAGATGATTATTTCTTCCTAGCTAAAATACCCTATGCTCTCCTTGACTTTGAACCCTACTTATTTTTGTTTAATTGTCTCAAGGCACTTGCATTTTATTGTGTTTACCTATGTACTAAGTACCTTTGTACTGAATCCAAAGATGTTTGAAAGTCCAAAAACTAAACATCTGCACAAAATATCTTTGAGAGTTCATCCATAGGTGAACTTTTCTCCAGGATGAGTAATTCATCCCCTTATATGTGAGGATTTTATAGAGTAGTAAAACTTCATCTCTTGGTACTATGCAACTATCATTATATTCCAGTCAGAAAGCCAGGAAATTCTCATCAGTCCCTAATATTAATATTCAGGAATCTGGATATAGGAGACAGGTAGTACACTTCTGAAAGTATGTCATTCTGTAAAAATTAACTTTATGCACTTAGCCTTACACATCTTTATGATTGCCTTTTGTAAATCAATTTGAATATCTCAGATGTTGGGCCATGTTCTTCCCTCATACCTGAGAAGATGTAATCATTGTATTATACTCATTGTGTTAAGAGGGTTGATCAAGAGAGTTTTTTCTGTTATGAGAAGTACCCAACAGCCTCTGCTCCCCCTGCAGAGTATTCTATTCACCCATCCTGAACTTCAGCAATCATCTCAAGAAATCTGCTTTTCACATCTGCAGAAGTTTCTATTTTGAGTCTGTCAATTTACCATGACTTTGGATGATGCCAGCAGCCACAGGCTCTACGCTCCTTTCCCAGAAATTCCTCAGGAAGGCAACTCCCACACCAGCTTTGTTTTGTTTTGCTTATCTGCAATGGGTTGTACATCACAGATCTCCCAAATTCGTACCAGGATGTAGGTAAAGGCCAAGGTTTTCATTATATACTCCTTATCAGTGGAAATAAAAGGATAGCAACTCCATGGAGATTATTTTGTTCTACGGCTATTTTTCCAACACTGCAGTTTTCCTTCTGAAGTCCCAAATCCTACAGTTGCTCATTCCAAATATCTTCAGTGGATTCCTTTTTATTTTTTTTTTTTTAACTGCTAACTTTAATATTCTTTTTGCCTAGGTGATCCCTGCCAGTATGGAGCTTTTCTGGAATAATTTTTGAATCCCTCTAACCGAACAAGAACAGGAAGTAAGAAATTTAGTAGTCTGTTTTTACCTATTCTCCAGCAGCCAGGTGGATAATGATGGGTGTTGCTGACTGCTCATAAGTCTGTGAAGGTGCAGAATGTGGCTGCCTGGGGACATCAGAAGTTCCCCAGGGGCCATCAGGGCATGGACTTGCAGCCAGGACCTGTTTCACTGACCCAGCTAGGGAACAGGGCAGCTGGGGAAAACCAGGAGAGGCCCAGCCCTAGACATTGGAAATTTCTCTGGGAATAGAGCAAGGCTGAGGGCATTACCCTGTAGGTAAGGGCCTGGCTATGTCACAGCAGAGGCTGGAACTCAGGCCAGTCCCAGCAGTCCAGCTCCATTTGGGAGGAAAGGGAGGCAGACCCCACCACATCCACCTTCTTCAAAACAATTTTCCCCAAGGCCGCTATCTGTGCTCTTTCCCAGCTGGACCTGAGCCCAGGCCAGCAAATGTCCGGAATTGAGGAGATGTGCACAAGGACATTAAAATGGCTTTTCAGTCCTCAAAATTTTACTCAAATGACAAAATTTAGATGTCTATGTCTGAGCTACTTTTCTATGTTCCCACCATCATCAATGGTGCGATGGTCCAACCAGTCAGTGAAACTTGGAGATGAGAATCAGCTCTTAACTGTAACAGTATTTCCTGATGTGCTAAAGGTATCTGAAGTATTCATGCAGGTCTGACAGATACAAATTCACACAAAACTGGGAGTGGGGGGGGCCTAACTCTTTTGTATGAGCAGCTGAAGACTGGGAATAATGTAATTATTTAAATTTTCCAAATTGGTTGTGTGTGCCCCTGTTTAGGCTGTTCAGCTGTAGCATGGAAAGCTGTAGAGGTGTCCAAATGAAAGAATAAATCAAAGTTAGCTAAATAGATTACATTTGCCAAGTCTTGGAGACCTACAGTTATATACTGCATTTTAGGAATCTTAGACTGAATCCTATCTCAGCAGCATGAAGAAATGTTCTGACTGATTTTTTTCTGATTTCATAATTCTACCTCATCTGATTATACATAACTGTTTTCCAAATTTACATTTTATTATACATTCACATAATAATGTGAATGTATACATAAAGTGAATGAATACATCATCATGTAAAATGACATTAGATTTAAACAAAAGTTGTTTCATTAGTACTAAATTAGGAAGTAAAAAATATTTTTTAAACCATGTAAGGCTGCTGGAAATTTCTTAAGAAAATTCTATTCAAACTGTTAGGCTGGATGTGTTCCTGGTGGACTTATCCCATTTCAAGCAAGGGGATTTTTTTTTGCTTTATATCAATTTTGAAACCAGGACAAATAAAGAAGGAGCTAGGGAAAACTTCTCTGAAATGATTTAGCACAATTAAGAAAAGAGTGAAGACTAACTGTATGAGATAATGTACAATAACAATTCCCAATGCTTCTTTCTTCATTAATTAAACCTTAAACATGGCCTTGAGCACATTTTATCAAAATAGATGATGATATAAGAAGATTGATCTTTAACAGTAGAAGTCTATCTGCCTAGTGTATTAAAGAATTTTTTGTACTCAGGCATGTATTCATGGTTATTTACAAGTCCAGCTTTTTTTTTTTTAATGAGTTTTTTATTTTAAAAGTTTTTTATTTAAAAATAGGAGTAAGTTTCTATAGAAGAAATTAGTTTACTTTTTTTCAAACTGTTTTCTAATAGAGTCAGAAAATTGCATGAAAATCGATAACTGATGCTTAGCATTTCACTGCAAGAATATAATGAGGTAAATAATTGATCCTTTTATATTTTTTCTTTCTTTGCAGTGTCAAATTTGGTTGAAAATATGTGCCTACTATCAACTATTCTAGTTAATAAAATGAGGTTAAGGAGAAAGCTGTCTAATAGATTTTTTTCTTCTTGCCTGTACCAAGCATATAACGATTCAAGGACTGCAGGTGACAGATACAGTTTGTTTTTCATATAGGAAGAAAAAAATATATTTCTATGGCCTTTTTTTTTTTTTTGTAAATCCTGAGAAAAATAGGTTTTCTATAAGTAAGAGTATACCTATCTGCTTAATCTTTATTATTGCCAGGCTAGTAATTAAAAATATTGTGCACATGAAAAGGCTCTTATTCATTAAAACCCCAAATTTGTGAAACAATGGATAGCAAGCTGTAAACATTACTGAGTAGAAATTATTTCTGAATATTCTTTGTCTTTCTACCTTAAATATCCTCATAATTTATCCTATGCATGTCCACAGACAAGAATGTATGCTGTATGAATTGTGAAATAAAATTATTTCATTATTCAAGATTTGCTCCTTTCATGAACTGAATAAAATCCAGCCAAACTCTCCAGTTCCATTTGAAAAACATCATTGATAGTAAATTAATGTACATACTCAGCAGGATTAACAATGTTATTATTGTTTTCTTTAAGTAAAATATCAGGCACTGTATATAGTTTACAGGCTATATTGCTTTTCTCCACAATAACAATCAATGAGTGTTGGAAAGGTAATCTGATCTCTTGATATGACAGGAGATTTATTAAAGGCATTACTAGACAACTAAATAATGAATTGGAATTGGTTTGTGCCTCATACAAAACTATAGATAAACCAGAAACAAGTTAAGAAAAAAAAAAAAAGGAGCAAGAACCCCTCTTACCCCTTGAACAATTTAAAAGACAATGTTTTTTCAGAACCAAAATCTTTTGCAGTGCATGGTGGTGAATAATTAATGCAATACATGAATTCAATTTTAAGTATATAGCTGATATAGCTGCAGTCACCCCTCAGGACTTCTACGTATCACTGGAAATTGCACCACTTTTCATGGATACATGATGTGAATTACAGAGTGAGCAGGGCCCTGATGCACTATAAGCTGGCAGATAAGTGTAGGAAGAGGTTGCATTGCTCTTTAATTTGTTAGTTTGCTTCAATTTTTATTAACTCTTTCTTTCCCTCTTCCTTCTGAAATGATATTCCAAACCTGGGAGGCTTACTGAGGTTTGGAAATTGTACATGTTTAATGAAATGTTATCAGCTACTGAATTTTAGCTATTTTACAGTTTCCCCTGTAGTGTGCAAGGAACAAAATGTGTCAACAAGGCTTTTATCCAAAGTAGAGCTTGCAGACTTACAAAATACAGGTAATGAAAACAGTCTGATGTCAAACATGTGTGTTCATGCATGTATTTGTACCTGCACATATTTTCTCTTGACTCTCAAAGAATAATACCAAAACTTCTAATATTCTTCACATCCATTCTAGGTAGTATCTTAAATAATGTTAGTTAATAGTTTGGAATTTTGTAGAGTTCCTCCTAGCTAATGAAGAACGATTTACAATACTAATTACACTATATTATTATAAAATGGTATTTTATACTTTTAACACTATATTATACACACTATATACTAACTTTTATGAATATGATTCAGTAGTGTTTGCACTTACTGGCAACGCTTGTGTAGAGTATTGTTATGCATATGTTAAGCTTCTAAGAAAGGGAAACATCTGTTAAACTATTAACAGAAGAGTTTCTATAAACCTGGAATAAATCTCAAGTGTAACTTAAATTAGTAAAATTACAGGATACAATATAGGATGCAAAAAACAAACTCAGTTCAGAATTCAGACTTTTTGGAACATTTTCAGTTCTAAATTCATATTACATGTAGAGCATGAGCCATTAAAATCTTGACATTTACTGCTGATGGTAGTTAAACTTCATATGGTATTTGCAGCACTTTCCATTCAAGCTTAGGGGAACTGCAAATGCCTCACTAATGGCAAATACCATAGTGTGATAAATGTCAAGACTTTAATGGTTGAGTGTAATAATTATGGGATAGATCCTGATCACTCAGACCAAAGCATCTTTCTCCATGAAAAATCTTACTGACTGTAGCAGGACTGCTTGTGATAATGTTTGATAGAAGAGTGAGCTCCTTTTCGTACTGCAAATTTAAAGTCAAATAACAGTCTGTATTATGTTGTTCAGCTTTTTTTATAAACCCAGGCTTTTGTAAACTTGTTTCCAAAATAGGAATCTCCACTAAAGCTTAGTCCAAGGTAATGCCTGCTTGATACAGTATAGGAAGATACGTAAATGTATGAAATACATTAACACAGCACTGAACTTAATTGCCACCTGGGCTTAAAACATAAAATGGGGTCAGCTGTCCCAGCTGTGTCCCCTTACAATCTTTTGCCCATTCCCAGCCTACTTGCTGCCAAAGCAGCATGAGAAACAAAGGCGGCCTTGGCACTTTTTGAGCACTGTTCAGCAACAACTAAAACATTGTTGTGTGTGTTATTAACATTGCTTGATCACAAATCCAAAAGACAGTGCAGGGAAGTTACTATGAGGAAAATTATCCCAACAAGAACCAGAACAAAATTTGTTTCCCAATACTGGAACCAGGAATAATATATTTAGGTTATGCTACTTGTCAATATGTTAAATTCTCCAAGTCTATTTTGCCCTCAATAGTAATTGGTGAGTGATTTTCCTATTTTCTTTTCAATCCACAAGTTTTCTCATTCATGTTCTTTCCATCTTTTCCCAGTTCCTTCTAGGGAGAGGGGAAGTAAGTGAGCAAGTGTTTGTATGGGAACTTCACTGCTAGCCAGGGCCAAATCACCACAACCAGGAATTTTCTAGTCTTTTCCTGGTTTATGCTTGCTCCCAGTATAGCATGGATGTAAAACTTAAGTAAAACAAAGAAAGCGTTGTTTAATTCTAGTCATTCTATCTGCCGCCATAGATTCTTGGGGTGGGATTTAAACTGATACTTCTTCTTAGGTTCTTATCCTGAATTCTTGTGATGAAGTATGCTTCAGTCTTCTGAATTTGAAAACCAATTTTTTTATTATTTTTTTTCAGCTTTCTACTTCATTTACAATGCAACCGTGCCTGCAAGATAGGTGTCTGATGTATTTTTAGACAGCCTTTATAGGTAAAACTTGCTAAATATTTACGTCTTGCAGGTCTTCTTTAGCTATTGTGATGTAACATGAGCATTATATAAATTTGAAGTTTTTCATTGTCTAACAAGAAAGCTAAACTCTCACTAGCTTAAGAATATTGACAAGTTCCTTTCTAGAGTTCTGCATCTGTAACTTCTGTTTATATTGAAGATGAAAGCTAGCAGTGTAATGCTCTAAGGTAGGTTCTTTTGTGTAATGTTTTTACTAGTGTAATTCCCTAAAACAGAGATTGTGTCCCTCTCTGCAGCTGTGTATATCTGTAAGTAGAAATAAATGATATTTCAACTCTGAGCTTGCCAACAGAAAGAATAACCTGAGAGTGAAAACATACAATTTCAGCTCTCGTTGCTACTTTTGTCTATCTTCTCTTCTGCATGAAAATACCACAAAACATCCTTTCATTATAGAAACATGCAGTGTGCTATTCAGCAAATACAGTGCAATAAAAAAAGTACAAGATATATTAATGCCAAATAATGGTTGACATTTAGCACACACAAAAGTCAGTAAAGTCAATGTTATGCTCCCCAAAGAAACCATATCTCATCTTCCTTGCATCAACATATTCTTTAATATATGTGCACAAACTGGCTGAATTATGGTTTCCATGGGAACAGTATCTCTGGATATACACATTTGTCATTTCTCTGTGTAGAGCACTCAATAAGAAATTGCCTCTATTAATAACCTCAGTTTCTTAGACCCCAGCAAAACATTCATAAAAGACACATGAACACTGTGAACACAGAGACAAGTAATAGCTTCTTTTCAAAATTTCTGAGACTGTTAGTCTAAACTTCTCCATCTGATCTCAACACTGAGCTTTTTGTTTAGTTGTGGTGGTCTGCCTATGATGCTTATCAGACAAGGAGTTTTTACTGCTCAGGTGTTTAAAGATACTGTCAGATGTATATCACTCATGAATGTAGCAAGATAGATCAATCAGAATTATTTAGAGGTTTCGTAACTTTTGAAATTTAACCTGTGCTGGTAAAAAGGCTTGAATACGGTTTGAAAACCAGAAAAGATCCTAAAGTTTCAAAGACTTTGATTTTACAGATTGAAGAGGACATGGGTTAACTATTTGGTTGGAATGTACTAAGTAAGAAAGCATAGGATTCTAATTTCCTGATGACAAGGAACATGTAATAGCACACTTTCTTCAATCACAAGCAATTGTAATTTCATGTTTGTGCAACACAGCAATGACATATTCAATCATTATTCATGTCAAAACTTCATAATTAAAACCTTTGCTTCAGGTTGTTTTGTTGTTGGAGTTTTTTATAAGGAGGTAGTTTTCTCAGTATTTCATCAAAAGACTGAAAATTCTTTTTTGTTCATGCTTTGGGCTTTTTATAATCTTTATCTATTTTTATATAAAAATTATTTGCAAGACAGCTGTGCGTGATCTGCTTCCAAATATCCATAGAGTCTATAATAAATAAAATTTTCTTACTCTGTTGGCATCTGCATTACTCTAAAACAACTATGAAAATTGTAACAGAGGTTTTTCTATTTTTTGTCAGTGTTGAATTTTATTTTAGAAATTAGTGTGTGAGTAGTAATGAGAATGAGGTAAAAGTCTGATATTTCATTCTCATATATTCATACTATCTGAAGTAGTAATGAATGTGATATACTTATTGAAAGTATTATGTGTAATGCTTTTTGCGGACAACCCAGAATACACTATTGGGGTTTCTCCTCTTTGAATTTGCATTCAAAGTTTTGCTTTAAATTTTGCTTACATAATTATTTTTTCAAATGGACTTACTTCAATTCAATGAAAGATTTGTAAAACCTCAGGAAACTGTCCTGCTGCTGAGGTTGGTCACAGATAATTTTTTTTCCCTAGAATTCTGGTCATGGGCCATCTTTAAGTCTTGTTTTATGTCAACAAAAACAATATGTTCAAGAGAGAAAGAAGCATTCTTAGTCTAGAAAAACTCAAAGCAATGTATTTTCTAATTTTATGTGAAAAACTTGAGTGCCCTGTCAAAGGACTGTTAACACAAAACTCAAAATCTTAGAGATTTATGTTGAAAACCAAAACTCCTTCTTGTATTCCATGCCAGTACCTTGGACAGGAGTGTGGAGATATGTAATGCTTTTCGACTAACCTTCTTATCCAAGGTGTTTCATATTGGTGTTGGTTGATATAACTATATTGTATTTTTTCTCTCTTATTTTACTTAAAATCTCTTCATGTTTTAAAAAATGATGTTTCTGTCCTTGATGAAATAAGAGAAATGTCAATAGGCTAGATCTGATTTATTTAGTATATGCTGTGTCTTGATTTACTCTGACAAGTATTCTAAGGTAAAAGTAAAATAGTAATGTAGATAAAAGAGAAAGAGATCTCAGAGACATCTACTAAATTTGCAGGTTTTTTCTCTCTGTAAAGAAATGCAGTAGGGGTAAGATGATAAATGTAGTATATTGCTTTTTACAGAAAGACTGATGTGGATTTGTCAGAAATGAAAAAAACAGGATGACCTGGTGTTAACTTAAATCATAATCTATTCAGACATCATTGTTTATTTTGATGGAATGTATACAGACTGGTTTCCCAGTTAGATTCAATACAAGATTTAGTTATAAGAAACATGGAACATTTGGTTTGAAGAGGCAAATATCAATGTTGATGTAATGTTCCGTAACAAAGAGAAGCAGTATCAGTGATGATGGCATTTGATGGTTGTTTAAACATACATTCCATCTGAAAATAGACATATAAGTCTAATGAGTTAGGACATAAAGTATAATGTTTACAGACAGGTTTGACAAACATGCCTTTTCAAAGACATTTTTTAAATTTATGAATCATCTTACTTTCCTCAGCTCACTAACTCCTTTGTGTAGATACATTTTGCTTTAGAGGGCTACTTTTGAATTTAGCAAGAGAAAAGATTACTTCCATCTCGTTTAATTTTTACCTGGCAGCAGTGACTCTCACAGACAGGGTTATTATAAAGCTGTTCAGAGGGCTGAATACAACAGATACATAACTATTTCTGTCTTAACCTGTTGGACAAGAACAATTGTCATTAAACTTCTATGAGAAAGAGAAATAATCATTCAGAGAAAAAAGATGTGGATAGAAGATTGCAATTACTACCTGATGTGAGCCTACACTCCAAAGTATAGAATCAAAAATACTTGACTGAAGACCTAAATTAACAAGAGGTGTGAGAACACTGCAGAGGAAAGTCATCCTGGTCTTAATTTTCTTCACATTGCTGGTACAAGAGAGAGGATAAGTGACATGAGAGAGAGAGAGAGGAAGAAAGAAAGAAAGAAAGAAAGAAAGAAAGAAAGAAAGAAAGAAAGAAAGAAAGAAAGAAAACAATTAAAACTGATAAAATCCCCAAATTTAAATAGTTTCCTGAATTACAAGAATGCTACTTGTTCTATTCCCCTCCTCTAGGGTTGCTAGAATTTTCAAGACTAGATCTTAAATACAATGAGTTCTGAAATGCCAATTTTGGGGTGTAAAATATTAAATGTTAGTCCTATGCCCATCTTGCAAGAAGGAAAATAGTCAATTTAGGAACAAAGATAGAGCTAAACTTCATTGTTGGTACTGCCAGAGGTAAAAAAACCCCCAACATACCAGGGGGTTAGAGGCTGAGACTTAAATGTCAGATCTGCAACTATGGGTGGTAGTACACCTTTCCAGAACTGTGATCTGTGTATGGCACCACATGCAGTAACAGCTGCACCAGTCCAAGGCTATAGACACTTAGTGAGATGCATCATCTGATATTCAAGCATGTACCATCAGTAGAAGACATTAAAAACAGGCAAGTAGCCTCTTCTCAACATTCACATGCATAGATCATTTATGTACATACAGATAATGTGACTTTTTCTCATTTTCTCCAACTTCAGCCACTATCAGGTCCTTTAGTATCTTCTAAGGATCTGGAGACCATTTGGATTACACTAATATTTTGTTTACAACATAGACCAGCTTAACTTAGTTGGAAGAGTTTGTTTTATATCCTTCAGATGTTTCTGGAATTCTCAGAGTGATTCCAAATACTAATAGCAGATGAAGGAGATTCATTTTATTCAGAACCACCTACATTTAAAACAAAACAGCAATCATAAATCAATACCTTACTGTGAAATTCTTCACAGTATTTTTTTTCCCTTATGGAGGGTATGTGTGACACCAGTGCATGTCTGAAACCTGTTGTAGCATATTTCTGTCTTATAAATAAACCCATGTAGTATGCTTCAGAATTTTCTTACCAATAAGACAGTCAGGATAAGGTTGTTTATTGTGGAATAGTAAAGTACTTAAGGTGCAGAAGGTGCGTTTCTTTCAGTTAGTGATTGTGTATCTGACCAGACATAAATAAATATCTAAATAACATAATTACATAACTAAATGTTCTGATATGGGCAGCTCTGGCAATTTTATGCAAGTTGTTAGTCATGGAAAATGCCTTTGTATAATAATCTAATGAAATGATAGAACCCATCCTGGAAAATCAACACAAATACTATTTATTCTTGCACAATTGCATGCATAATTTATGGAGATGGCAGACAGGTTGACAGCAAACTGATTCTTCGAAAAATCTATTCCACACAACTGAAGTTAATCAAATTACTCTTTGGCTCTGTTGAATGGAATGCTAGTGGCTGTAATCCCTAAACACATCAAGGAACCAAAGTTATTTGAACATTTGTCTGTCCAAAACATGCAATGTCTTCCAAATTTTGTCTGAATACTAAAAATGAGCAATCTTTCCCCTAAATATCATGTAACAAAGGCATAGTCTGTCTTTTACTCCCTTTGGAGGAAACTACATTTAATTTTTCTATGTTTATCCATCTATCTGGCTCTTCATCCTAATTTTGTCATTCATTGGAGAAATAAGCCTTAAAAATATCTGTAGAAGTCTCAGGATCTTTCTTATTTGAATAAAATCAGAGATTTGTAGAGCGTTTTACAGAAAAGCTTTCTTGATGCTTTTCTGAGTTAATGAACTGCTGGCTGTATTCTGTCAGTAGTATTACAGAAAAAGTATTAGAAATTTATTTGTTTGGGTTTTTCTTTTAGACATCTGTATCTCTAAACAGAAAAAGTCATAATATACGTCTTGTCTTTTTGAGTGAGAATGAACATTTATGAAAGCACATAGAGAACTTAGAATGTTATCTAAGAATCCAGATACAAAACTTGAATCACCAATACCATATCTGAGCTAGATCTTAAATAACTGTTAAAAATTGTATTTTTGAAACTAGTTTGAATATCCATTTAAAAGTTTGGCAACTTTTCAAGAGGGGAAATTCAGCTTAGAACACCATACAGAATGTCTTACTTTATTCAAATGGCATCTTTTAAAATATGTATGTCCATGCTCACATGCAATGTTTCAGATATATAGTCATTCTTTTATATTGTCGTATTTTTCAAATTAAGTGGGTATGTAAATATGTAACTGGTTGTATTTCATTAGCATTGACTATTTATCACTTCTTGTGCTATGAGAAAGTCAGATTTAAGGATATGTGGGGTGAAATAGCAGTCAATAAAAACTTTTTATCTTAGCTTTGGGGCACTCTGAGAAAAACATTGAGAATTCTAAGAAGCTAATGAAGAGTTGTGTAGGGTATTTTTCTCTGGCAAATCATGAGGGATTAGATGATTGAATTTTAATTGCAAAAGAAATATTGACTGTTCGTTTCTAATCTGTGAAGAGAAAAACAAGCTTGAAAAGCATCCAATCTGTTATTATATTATAGATCTTCAAGAATTTGTCAAATGTCTTGATTAAAATATAGAATCAGAATGTAGGAGATTTGGATTTGCTTTTGCCTTTCAGTAGATTTGGATCCACATGTCTCATGGAAACGTCCTAAGCTCCAGATCAGATGTGAGTAATACACTGAAAGGTGTTTCTTCACCAATTCTACTGTTCCTGTATTACTGTGCATGTAAGATTGTGAAAGTCCTAAAGGCTTAGGAGGGAGGTGGTACAGACAGGCTTGAATGTAATCCCTGAACCCTTTTATCTTTTTGTTATGTAATTATTACCTAGAAACAGAAACAAAATGAAGGAAAATCAAGCAAAATAAAATTTTGTTTCCTCTGGTAAAGCTGCTCTCTCTCTCTAATCAAACTTACTTTTGCTTTTCTATTCTTATTAAAGGTAAAAAAATTCAGGCTGGGGAATGCCATTCATCCTATGTTAGAAATGCACTTTGTGAGGGTGCATTTGATCCCACTGTGTGTATTCTTGATGAATTAATTACTGGTCTCAGTATGGCCCCCAGTGAGACACCACTCATTCTTAGTTTCCGCTTGGACATTGAGTCATTGACTGTGACTGTTGGAAGCAGCCACCCAGCCAATTTCTTAGCCATTTAAGAGTTCATACATCAAACTCATACTTCTTCAGCTTAGCAGCAAGAATATTGTGTAGAATTAGAACAGTAGCAAAGGCCTTATAAAAGTCCAGGTAGACGCAATCAGTAGTTCTTCCTCTTTCCCTTGATGAAGTGACTCAGTTCTAGAAGGCCACAAGATTAGTCAGGTATGGTTTGCCCTTGGTGAAGCTGTGTTGGCTGCCTCTAATCACCAGTGTTCTGTATGTTTTGACATGTCCTTCGGGAGGATATGTTCCATGCTCTTAGCAGGCAGAGTTGAAGATGACTGGTTAGCAGTTCCCAAAGTCCTCCTTTTTTAAAGTGTGTACAATATTCCCTTTACTCCAGTCATCAGGAGTCTTTTCTGACTGTCATGACTTTTCAAATATGATGGTAGTGACCTAATGACTCTATCAATCAATTCCCTCAGGACCCTAATATATTTAAATAATGCAAAGTTTAGCTTGTTTTCACATGCTAAACCTTAAACATGAACCTAATTACAAGACATCAAATGATTAGAGAATGTTTATGTAAAACATATTGCTACACAAATCGCATAACAATGAAATCTTTCGATCTCTGCACACTTACCTTTGGCCCCCATAGGTTCTACTGAAATAATACTTTCTTTAGCCCTACTTCCTTTTACACTCCTGGGCAAGAGAGATATTTAGATTAGCAACCATGCATAAGTAAATGCTATGTACATGCAGACAGGCCGGTCTGTTTCTATATAGATTGTACAAAATTTCTGCTTCTTTTTCCTTCCATGAAGGCACAGACTGGGATTTCTCTATATACCATGGTGACATTTGTCACAGAAGTTTTAAGAACTTAATTACATTTAAGAATTCTAGCTCTTTCCAGAACATAATTGAAACTGTCCCAGAGATCAAAAACAACTTTCAGATGTAGAGCAATACAGAAAATTGTATTACTCGTACTGGTAAGTGTTAGATAAGCAGATTTTAAACCAAACATGACAAAAATCAAGGTTTTATAAGGAACTTAAATAAAGACATACATTAGTATACTATCTGAATTTACCTTGCCAGTTTCCGAAGAAAAAATCATGCTAATTATTAAAAAGAAAATGGACACTACTGAAAATCAGCTCAGAAAAATACTGCGTACCACGTATTTAATTTGGGATGTAAGATGCAGTATTGCCTTGACTCGCAGTAATACTTTTATTACTATAAACAGCTCAGTTATGGTCTCCATTATCTGTTCTACTGCTTTTTGAAGTTGTGTATAATTTCACACTCAGTTTCCTAAATTGGATCAGCTGAATGACTTTTTTAGCTAGAAAATCCTGTTCATCTCTGTTTACCTTCTTGTTTTCCAAAATGCATCCCTGTAGAACCTGACTAAAACAAAAGGATCAACTGAAATGGAGCCAATTCAGCAGATGAAAACTGCAAGAATACTGGCAGAAATAGCACCCAGATTCCCAAGTTTGACAATATAAACAATGTTAACTGCGATGCGAATTTTGACATGAAATTGTTGTTTATTCTATAAACATTTGTGCAGTTCATGAAGACAACAGCTGGTAACCATTGTTAAAGCATTTGAAAACCTAACTGGGAATATGAAAAGGAACTGGACTTAATGAATACACCAATTTGTGGGTTTATTAATTTGTTTGTTTCCTCTAAACACTTACTGAATAACATCATTTCTTTGTGAATAAAGTGATGCTGATGAGTTTCTGGAAAAAAGGTTTGCAAGGATGAGAACTTACCAGCAGCACACATAAAACCTTAAAGGATCTTGAACTAACAGGGGCAGTATTAAACATTAACTCCAAATAATGACCATCACACTAAGGTATTTTAGGAAAAAACCAGAACAAATGGTGTCTTACCTCAGACAGTTATCTGACATTTGTGAATGGCTTATTCTCCCACCTACATATTTTCTCAGTGGACCATTTCATAGTATGAACTCAGTTCTCTGTCTTGCTGATCCACTAATTTGCAAGATTTTTTAGAGCTTTTAGATGGGTAGCTTCTAAGCTAGTTATTTGGGAGGAAGATAGGCAGTGGGTGTTCAAGAAGCACAAGGAGCTGGTATATAAATTGTATGTATATCATGGATGTGAAAGTGTCCGTTTATGATTTTCCTCTCTCACAGAGCAAGTGCCATAAATACTATGTGTACCTGCTGTGTACAGCAGTGGGTGAAGTTGTGTCAGTGACATATCTTTCAGAAACAGTAATTCTGGAAATAACATTCATACATAACAGCAAGGAAAGGAGAAGATAATTCTTACTCCTCCTGCAGGAGTCAGAAACAGAGAAGAGACAAGTAGGAATTAAATTGTGATGGAATTGTTTTGCAGACTGCTTGATCAGGGCAAAAAAGCGGATGAAGCTTTCTCAATTTGAAGAAGTTTCTGTAACACTGCACTAGAACAGCTTGCCCAGGATTACACTTTTGAATATCTCCAAGGATAAAAATTTGTCAGTGAGAATCTTGTGACACAGGACCTGTACTCAGTAAAAAGGAAGAACTGGTCAATGACGGCCACAAAACACTGGAGTTCAAGATCACAAAATAGACACAATTGTTTAGAAAAATATCCGTTGGGCTTCTGGGTAGTATTTTTCTTGCCTTGTTCATCATTTGAATTAAAAGACAATTACAATATTAAGATTTGCATTTCATGTATCTATTTCACTGACTATAAAGCAAGTTACTTCTTTCTTACATCATTATTTTTGTGGAGTTTTTTAATAGGTCAAGTTTATTGACTTTAATGTTGAAATCTCTGTTAAAAAAAAACCCTAAATGATACTGCATGATGTGGTTTGTCAGATAAAGTTAGCAGTTCAGCTTTTGCACAAATAAGTGAAATTGTATCTGTTGTTTTATTATTATACTCTCACAGACAAAATTACTATGTAGAGATGACTACTAAGCAAAATCTATCCTGAATTGCACTGACAACCTAGTTGTCATCTTAATGCTTCTTATTCCAATATAAGACAATTCCTGGATCTGTTGATCCTTACAAAGTTCAGTATTTCTTCATTGTAAAAGTTAATGATCATAATCTTGGTTTCCAAGTTTTGCTTTTCTGCAACATATGGCAGGGAATAATAAAATTATATTTAAAGAGAAAACACCAGTTTAGAGGAAGTGCTAATTCAATTTTTTTCTGTGTTTAATCCATTTCCAAACACAAAATAAAGAAAATAAAACCAAACAAATAAAAAAAATACTGTAAGGAATGTAGTCTTACATGCAATCTTATAAAAACATCCTTTGTGGGGGCATGAACTGCTGTCAGCCCTGCGTCTATTGGGTTGTTGGATCCATCATGATAAATTTTCCTCTACAATTTAAGTATACCTATATCTCTATTCCTTGATATCAGACTTTTAAAAGTAGTTAACCCTCTCTGGTATGGATCCCAACAAATGTTTTACATGGAATTAAACAGTATCCTGGTCTGTATTTCCCCAATTGGGAAGATGGTTAGATGGCATCATGATCTCCCCAGAATCTAATAACAAGATTTTCTTATACTGAAAAAAGTTCTGTGCATAGTGGAAGAGACAAGGAGACCTGGGCAGCTTTCCCTTTAGCTTTCTACTTGAAACTTCAGCTTGGAAATCTATCTTGACCAGATATTTCAAGGTTCCCCAGTTCAGATGATACAGGTCATAAAAGTGTCCATACTCTTTTTTTTGTTTTGTTTTGTTTTGGGTTTTTTTTTTGTTTTGGTTTTTTTTTTTTTGGTTTTTGTTTTTTTGTCTCATTATTTTACCCCACTATAACAGCTTTCCTGGAAAATCTCAGTTTCAACAGCAGATAACAAGTGAAAAAAAGTTCCTTCTAGTACATATTACGTACTATTTATGTAGACCTGTAAGGAAAAAGTGATATTTAAAAACCTCATATTTCATTATTACTGCATTTTTGCTGCCTCTGTTGATTCATGACACAGCATCCAGCACAGCAGAGCATCAATGATGTGAGCTCTGGTGTGGTATCATAATGAAAACTCTAAATCTAACAATAATAATAGAATTGATTTAAAGGTTCCTTAGCAGCACATTAAGGAGTGCCATGTAACTCAAATTTCCTTAATAGAGATACAGATATGCTACATTTTATCTGTATGTCTTTATTGCTTAGACTATTTTTTAAGGGCTAGAGACACTGAGAAGTGTACTCTTAAAGATTAATAGCTAGATCCAGTGTTAACATCACGTGACTTCCACCAGGGAACTATAAAACATCAAGGAGAAGATTATAATGAGGTAGAGAGATATTATGTGTATTATTTACTGTGTGCTATAAGGTGTTACTACCAACCTTGTACATAAGCAAAGATGTACTCATCATTTTATTGTTGAACAAAAGGAAAGCACAAGAGAGGCTGATGCAACTTGGGTGCTGTCAGAAGCACCTGTGGGAGTTTTAAATGGCCCCGTGGAGCACCAGCGACCAGGAACAGGGGAGGCAGGGTGGGCAAAAAGGGGGGAGGGGCCCCTGCAGTTTGTGCAGCAGTACACAAAGAAGGGTGTGTGAGAAAGGCCGTGCACCCTGCTTGCAGGTCCATAGCCCTGCAGGGGAGGGCTCCATGTCTCTGCCATAACGGTGGGCACTCACCTTGGAGTTGAAACCAATGTTTCTACACAGAAAGCTCCTGAGATGTCTGGAGATCAGGCAAGGCCCCAGAAGACTAGAAGAAGGCTAATGTTGTCTCTATCTACAAGAAGGGCTTAAAGGAGGATCCACAAAATCATAGCCTGTCAGTCTTACTTCAGTTCCTGGGAAAGTTCTGGAGTGCATGCTCATGTGGGCTATTAGAAGTCTAATAAGGCATGAATGGCTGGGAAAAGTCAGCACGGATTCACCAAGGGCAAACCGTGCTTGACAAACCCTTACATCTCCTATGAGAAAGTATCCTGCTTAGTTGATGTAGGGTGAGTGGGGGACACTGTCTACCTGGATTTCTCCAAGGCTTTCCATATGGTTTCCTGCGGCCACCACCTAAAGAAACTGATGCACTACCTGTCTGGGGAGCAGCTCTGTGGAAATGGACCCTGGGGGTCCTGGTGGACGAACACTGTTCTGCTGTGGCAGAGAAAGCCAACAGGAACCTTGATTGCCTTAACAAGGACATGGCCAGCAGAGATAAGTCTTTATCTCACTGCTCAGTGGCTGCCAGGCCACATCTGGAATACTGTGTTCAGTTTTGGCCCTGGCGCTGCAAAAGAGATGTGGACAGGCTGGAAAGGGTCCAGAGAAGGACCAAAAAGATGATCGAAGGAATGAGAAGCCTGCTATGCAAGAAAAGGCTGAGAGAACTGTGTTTGTTCTGCCTTGAGAAAAAAAAAGACTTGGAGAAGATCTTATCACCATGTTCCAGTAATAAAAGGATGACTAGAAAGAAGAACACTCCTTTTAAGAAAGGAGTCACATGGAAAAGATGAGGGGTAATGGGTGCAAGTTACTGCTTGGGAGATTCTGACTAGACACAAGAGGAAAATTTTTCACAAGGAGAACAATTAGCCACTGGAATAATCTCCCCAGCAGTGACATCCCTCAATGTTGCACACTTGTAAGATACAGCCAGACAGGGTGTTGGGACATACTGTCCAGACCATGCTTTTGACAATAAAAGTTGGGCCGGATGATCCTTGGGGTCCCCTTCCAACCTGGTATTCTGTGATTCTATCAACCATTAAAGATTTTGCTGTACTGATTTTATAGCAAATTCAGAACAAGCACTCCAAGAATTTAAAATAATACTAAAAATTCAGTTTTTTTCTTTAAGTAGCTGTGTGGCAAAATAGTATTTTAATATATATGGGTATTTCAACTAAAATGAGTGTATCCACTTGGATAAATAAAGAGCTAATGTAGTATTTGTTCCTTCTTTGAATTAAGGTCCTGTTGGCATTTGGAAATGTCATAACATTTTCTTGTTTTCAAACCTGTATTTTGTCTGATCTTGACTACTGCTTTGGGATTATCAGACCAGAATACTGTATAAGAATCTGAGTCGAAAAAATTCTGTGTTCCTATACCCTGAAATAAACCTGGTTTTGTCCAAAAAGGTACAAATAGTACTGAGCAATAAAAAGTTTGGGGTTCGGGTTTTTTTCAACTTACAGCAATTCCCTACTGTACATCAAGATGGATGCCACATCTTTCAAAGTTTTATTTGGAAAAAATAGAGCCATCAAACAAGTCAAGGCACTTGCCTGGGAGAAAATTTTGCTCATTCCCCTCAGTCTCCGCCAAGCAGGCATGTATTTGAGGTTGACTTTTTTAATCCCATAAAATGTATTCCAAGTGCTAAGGATACTCTTTCCTCTCTTTTTGAATAGAATTATTGTCCATATTGTATATGAAGGAGTTTCTAATGCTAGTTACTATTGAAAAACCTTTCAATATGATAAATTTGTATTTTAGATTAAAATCTATTCACTGGGAAAAACCCTAATACTTTATCTCAATACAAATTTTTATACATAAGTCATGAAAACCAGTGGTTTTAGTTAGAGTTTTTCATCCTTTTAAAAGAAAACCAAAAAGATCTTGATTATTATTTTTTGAGAAAGAAATGAAAACATATAATAAAAAAAGCCACAACAAATCCAACAAAACCCAATATACTTACCTCCCTCTCCCCCAAATTATTAGGAAGAACAGGTTCTGATCAAGTCATTTGGTATGAGCTCCACCAGTGCTTTTACAAATCTTGTCTGCAGTATAGATGAGAGTTATGGTGAACCAAAAGTGGTGCTTTAATCATGTTTCAGTCATAGTTTCATCAAGTTAAATGCCAAACTGTTTTTCCTGGGATAGCTGGAAAACTTGTTCCCACTTTATATTAATTTTGAAAACTAGACAAACTTTGAATAGAGGATGCTTTTCACATGCCTGTTTTTTGGTGATGCTTGTTGGTTTGTTCATTTGTTTTGGAAGCAAGAAGAAACCTTTACAAATTCATACCTGTTTTATTTTAGAGCTATGCTCTAAACTCAAGTCCTATTTGGTCTAGAGTAAGAATTTTTCCCCTTATAATTCCATTTGATTTTTTTTTTTTCCTTTACAAAACTGTAACCAATTAGAATTATCATCTTACTAGTAGCCCAAAGGTTGAACACCTGGATATTTACAGTTAGGATTTACCATCAGGCTTCTAGAGTTTTAAGCTTTGTTTTCATGGGAAATGCATGGCTTTTAGAAGGGAACTCTCAATTTTTTTTATAATACAGAGCCAAGACTTAATATAGGAAAGATAAAGAAGCCAAATTCTTTGGCTTTGTGCCAGTGTTTCTGAACTATGAGCAAATGCAATCATTTACTGCCAGGAGGAGAAAGAGTGAATGTACTTATCATCCTCAAGCAGAAGTAAGCTGGAGGGTTTTACATCATTATATTAATTTCAGGATGAAAATCACCAATAATAAAATTTGAAAACACAATGAAGCAGACATAAATTGCATTTGAAATATTTATTTTGAACAAATGAAATATAATGATTACTAAAAGACAAAGTGAATTTGTACATTGTTTCTGCCACCAACTCCAAGAAAGGGATTTTTCAATGCAAAGGGGTTTTTTTGTCTTAAATAGGCATTGATCTGAATTTGACTTTTACCCCTAATTCTGTACAGGTGACATTTCCCAAAGGTTTTTTTGGGTTTCCCAAAAAAACTACGCTGCTACAAATGGAAGGAAAAGGATCAAATATATGAGTAATTTATTTTTGTGCAAAGGAGAATTTATCCTTGCCTGCCCATTATGAAGATTCTGAAAGAGGTTCACTTTCTCACAGCCTCACATGTCTTTCTCACAGAAGGCACCCCTGAAACCCTGCTGCTACCAAAACCTTGCCATGCAAGCTCAATAAAACAGAAATTAACCATTTAGAGAGTCGTGTGAATAATTAGTCCAGGACAGCAGCAAGCTAGGTTGAAGACTAAGGAGGATTTCACTGCAGTGAAAAGACCTTGGCTCCGTGTAAGCTCTGCTCAGCAATGACAAATATATCTCTATAATCACCATTGTGTTCAGCCAATCCAAATCAAATCCAAAACATAGACCCATATTATCCATATTATAGCCACTGTGAAGAAAATTAACCCTGCCCCAGCCAAACTACTACAGTGCTTTACAAGACCATCCAATGACTTCAGAGGTTTTGTTTCAGTGGTTTTATATAGATAATGCAGGTGTTTTACAAAGCAAGCTTTCAGGTGTTCAGACTCCTGTTGCTTAACCTCCCTTTTGTATTCCTCAATTGAGGAAAAAACCCAAAAACCAACAAAAAACAACCAACCAACAAACAAGCAATCTGGATCTCTTTCTTGGCTTAAATTTACACTGCAGTCAGCATTGCTCTGGTTTTCAGTGTGCAAGAATAAAATAGTATTGTCCTATGCTTGCACTCAGTTATTAGTTACTGTGTTGTGAGATCTGCTATGTTAAATGTTAAATAGAATGTTTTCAGTAGCAGAGATTTTGACAGAACCAGGTACGCGTTCATAGAGGATTTTAAGTAGTGTAAGTGGAGATAGCCCTTTTCTAAAAGGGGTGAAAACCAGGTATTATGGGGCAGCAAGAACCACCTTCTATCTTGTTTCAGTTGCAGCCACAGAAACATCGCTTCTTAAACCCCTAGTTCTATCAGGAACATCAGTAAAGTAAATAAGACACCTCTGAAAACTGATCATGAGTGACAGCTTAATAGTATGCAGGAAGACCTAAGACCTTTGCTACTGCTGAAAACAGCTGTAGGTTCACGCAGGTGCTTATAGTGGTTAGCATACAAAACGTCATGACAATCAGCAAAAGTACTGCTAGCAGAGCAAAAGCTAAACTACAAAAGGGTTACTTTTGTGGGGAAGTTTGACATTTCCTTCATCCTAGCCTAATGGATACTTTAAATGCTGTGTGGGGTGGGTTATTTTGAATTTTGGAGGGGTCTTTTAATAATTCTACTGAAATTTAATAAATTATCATATGAACCAAGGAATGTTAGATTTCAGAACAATCAATAAAATTTTTAATTGGTGAATTGTAAAGAAAATGCAAAAAACCATAAAAATATGAGCCTTTGAGAAAAAGGATTAATAAGAATGGCATTTATTTAATCTGTGGAGTGGTAGAGAGGGGAGGGGAAGAGAGGGGAGAGGGGAGACGGGAGACGGGAGAGGGGAGAGGAAGAGGGATGGGAAGGCCATGACTAAGTGAAAATGTATTATCAAAGCCTACGTGTCAGAAAATACAGAGAATATAAATATAATTATATATACTAGGAATAGAATAATTAGCTCTGTAATCACCTTTTTTCTCATTTTTAATGAATGCACATAGACACAAACAAAACTTAAAAGTGATATGGGTGATAAGGTGATATGAAAGAGGAAACCATGTAGTGCAATTGCTACTGAGAGCCCTTGGTCTGACAAGTAGTTCATCATATGGTCTCTGGCTCATTTCCCCAGTCTGTGTTATGATATGGCTGATCTTTCTGGGTCTGAGCAAAAACTGGTCGGGTCACTTATTCTCTAGTTTGTTGTTTTGGTGTTTTTTTCAGTAAAGTATCACAAGCTGGTGAAAAGAAGATAGAAGAAAAAATGTCCCTTATCTCTTTTATGACATTTATAGAGAAGACAACAGTAGAACTCAATGTTTCTTAGGCTTATTCTTATGATTAGCTGAGTAATTTCAAGTTGTTCCCACTCATCAGCCAAGATCAAGACATAGCAGTAAGCCTAGTGATGCACAAAGAGAGTCCCAAGTAAGCTAAGATATCCACTTTTCAATCCTCCTGAAATTTTCCTATCTTCAGTTTTTCCTTTTCTGAGAATTCTCAAATTCATGAGAAAGAGAAGTCTCTCATTATTTTTCCAATGTAGACCTAACTTTTCACACCTTGACTTTCAGAGTTATATTCTTTGTACTTCTTAAGAGTAATCTGGATAGAGAAGCTAGAGATAGAATCAGTTGATATTAGGATTTTGAATCAATATTCTTGGTTGTTTCCAGCTCTGCCTGAGACATTGAGATGCATTCCCAATTCTGCTGCCTGTTGCCTTTTTTTGTGCAGCTTTCTCATCAACCCATATAATTATATTTACTTGGGACATTCTAAAAATTTCCCTTTATTTGTACACAGTCCTTTGGTGCAGACTGAGTCTTCATCATTGCAACACAATGAAATACATCCTTTATCCCTCTATAAAAGCAAGGCACTAACAAAGCTTCATGTTCTGTTCTCCCACACCAAAAATCTAATTCATCGCTTAGCTAGTTTTGAGTGAATTCTAACCTTAGACTTTCTCCTAAATTTGTTAATGCTAGACCTGCCCCTAAATTTGTTCAGTATTTAAACCACAGATTACAGGAATTAGCAAGGTAAACTGCTGCTGTGTAAGAACTCAGGCTATGCATGTTCTTTGAGAAAGATTGTAATTACCATAAGCCCAAATGATATCTTAGATGAATCGCTAATATTCAGAAGAAAAAAATGGTGATGTTCCTCTCACCATTTAAAAACTGTGTTACTTTCAGCTGTCATCTAATTTTGTACAGAATAGAATAAATGTTTCCTACTGACTGGTGCTCCTGGCAAGTCTTGCACATTTCTAGAGCTCATCATGGAGTATACAGATCAGGATTGCCATCTCAGTGTTATGTTTAGAGTTTAGGTATGATGCTGGGATTCAGTTGCAGCCTTATGCAACTGAAGGGAAGGCTTGAAGGAAAAGTCACATGGTATTTCCTTTACAAGAACAGTAGAAAGCATGAAAAGATGATGATCCCACTTTTGACATCTGGTAGAGAAATGCAAGATAATACAGATGTGGGACTTAATACGTTCACATTTTGTTTTATTGTATTTGAGAAACATATCTCATAAAAATATTTTAATGAAGATCAGAGTTCATAACAGTCTGTTTCAAGAAACTGTTTGTATCTGTGCCTTGGATGAACAGCCTCTCAATCCTAGACAATAGCTTCTGGAGCCAGGGTGTAAAAGTTACAATTTGAAGAAACTCAGGAGACTGACAAGAAATCATTAATATAATGTGAGGATACTGTAGTGTGAGAAAGTGCAAGAATTCCTGTTCTGTGGGATTGCCAGGGCTCCGTGCTACGTGCAGGCTGCCTAAGAGCAAGAGGCAGCAGCAGCTGGCAGACCTGTAGTGTGGGAATGGTGGCAGAGCAAGAGCAGCACACAAAATGCCTGCTACTGTAGCAAAACTTCACAACCATAATATTCAAGTCAAGTGTCTGTGCAGGAGAAAGCAAGCAACCAGCTAGCCTCAGAACTGCCTCACCAAAGGCAAAAACTGTTAATGACAGATTATATCTTGGGAATTAAATATGTTCTGTTACCTTGTCTGCCTACCTTTAAATATTTTTGTTCTCTCCTTCATGAAATATTGTTTGCTTAAATAACTGACTTCTGTTTGCAGGAAAAGAAAACTGAGATTCACAAATGTGTAGTTTAATCTGCAGATGTCTTTGGGTGGTGTCCTGAACCAGTGCGTTATCAGCTACCCAAATTACATGAATATTGTCCTGCTTGCTGTCAATCAAGTATTGGCAGAAAGGTTACAGTTACTTTGTATGCAAAAAAGGATGAAGCTCACTTTTTCCCCATTCTATTTATTTGTAAAGATTATTTTATTATTAATGTATTAGCAAAATAAGACTTCTGGTGAAAACAGCAAACTGGCAGATGTTCCGGTTTGGCCAAATTTAGAAATATATCCTCTGAGAGAAGGCACAACCACCCCTCCCCCACCAGGTTCGGGAAAAAATAAATTTTCCTCGAAGGAAAGTGAAGAACATAAAACTATTTATTTAACAAACACCCGGGAAAGGAAAATAATGTTAAATGGTAAAATCTTTCACTGTGGAGGAAAAACCTGGGAAAGCGTTAGAGTCCTCCCTTTGGTTTCCTCGGAGCTGGGGCTTGGCCCAGGGCCAGGCCCTCTGTGCCCGGTGGAAAGTCCTCCCGATGTGCTCTGAGGTTGAAAGCAGTCCAGTAGAAAAGGGAGAAAATCCGGAATTCCAGAGAAGGAAAAAAGCAAAGTCCAACTCTCAGTCTCTCTCCGGAGAATGAGAAACTGAAAACAACTGGCCAAAAGCTGACTGGAAAACAGCAAGCCGGGTGCTTCCTCGCTCCCCTGCCACAGCTGGGGGGGAAAAAACCTGCTATCTTTATATGACCTTGAACGAGCTGCAAACTGCTTTGAGAAAGTTTTGCTCAGTTTTTTCCTCTTCCCCCTCTCAGGCTCAGTTTAGAGGCATAGAATGGCATAAAAATTAATTTCTGGGCATAGGCAGCGATATGGGATACACATCATAACGTCACCCCAAGACACAGAGATGTGAGAAGAATGGACCAAGGTATAAAATAAAAATAATTTTTAAATCGAAATATTATGCTAATTAAATGAGAAACGAAATAATGTCAGCAACCGTTTGCTCCTTTTTGTTGTAGGAAATGATAGTAGCGATTGGAATTGAAAGGAGGAAGATGCTGTAAATGAGAAGACACACAGGTGGTAAAATGATTAATGTTGCATCTAAACAGTACAGGTGTCTGGAATTTCTTGAAATGCCCAAGAAATAAATGGGATATTTATTCTCCTTGACAGGAAGAGGAAACGTTTTTACTTGATTCTCCATCTCAACAAATGAAGTGTTGAGTGAACTGTTCTGTTGATTTATTATAGTGGTATCAGCTAACACTCTTATTGAAAAATTTCCCTTGGTATTTTCTGTATGAGCCACTACTTCAAGTATTTCCTCTCTAACCATGAACATTTAAATTTAGAATACACTGCATTCAATCTGATAAAGTGGATGGACATGAGAGAACTCTGATGCAACTAATTCTGCTCTCTCTCCCTCACATTGTGTTTTAACCCCAGCTGGCAACCAAGCACCACCCAGCCGCTCGCTCACCTTCCTCCATCCTGAGCAGGATGGGGGAGAGAACTGGAAGGATAAAAGTGAGAAATCTCGTGGGTTGAGATAAAGACAGCTTAATAGGTAAAGCAAAATGCACACATACATGTGCAAAGGAAAGCAAGGAATTCATTTACTACTTCCCATGGGCAGCAAGGTGTTCAGCCATCTCCAGGAGAGCAGGGCCCCATCATGTGTAATGGTGACTTGGGAAAACAAATGCTATCATTCCAAACATCCCTCCTTCGTACTTCTCCTCTCAGCTTCATAGGATGAACATGATGCCATATGGTATGGAATATCCCTTTGGTCATCTGGGGTCAGCTGTCCCGACTGTGTCCCCTCCCAACTTCTTGTGCATTCCCATCCTTCTCACTGACAGGGCGATAGGAGAAGAAGAAAAGACCTTGAATCTATGTGCCAAGCACTGCTCAGCAGTAATCAATTGATCTCTATATTATTGACACTCTTTTCAGCATAAGAACAAAATACAAACACGTGAGGAAAATTAGGCCTACCCTAGCCAAAATCAGCACATATGTAAAGCAAAATATGAATCCAAAACCTGCAAATTTTCTTATAAATTGTTTTTGTAATTATTTGATTTAGAAAACCTTGATTTTGTTCCTCTGCTCTAGATGTTTGGTGCACCAATATATATTTAGATTTTAGTATAGAACATAGTCCTCTTCCAATGAGTTATTCATGTGAACAGTTTTGCTTCTGGAGTTGTTTCATCATAAATGGTCTGGAACTCAGCCACTTGAAAATTCTGCTATGGGAAGTTAATCTCCACCTTGCCTTCAGAAAATTCCTATGCTTGAGAAAAATTGCATCACTTCTTGGGTTTACTAGTCCATTGTTTAAAAACAAACAATCAAACAATGATCACAAAATCCTTACCTGATGTTTTCAGTTGCTTGAAATGTCACTGAGAAATAAGATATTCCACAGATGTAGCTATATGTTAATCCTGCCATCCATTCATAGTGTTGCAAACTCGCAAAAGGTATGTATTTCCATTTTTCTATTCAACAGCATAGAAAATGAATTTTTGTTAGGAATATTGTTATGTAAAAATAAGTGGAAATCTTGGAACAATTAATGAACCTGGCCTGATACTTATGCTAATGTAATTGTCATTTGTCTGTTTAGAAGACAAATATTTCAGACTATTAGTATATCAAACAAAAGTTGTTTGTATTAAGTTTGTTTGGTATTTTGTGGTGAGTTTGTTTGTTTGTTTGTTTTTTAATAAGGCATCTGTTCTCCTTTTGGATAAATCTTTACCATGGAGGGTAACGCAGAGAGTCAGGAGTTCATTTGTGTGTTTTGCAAGATTTTCTTTCTATTCATGTTCTGTTAGTTTCTTCCAGAAACAAAGAGGGAGGGAAGGAAGGAAGGAAGGAAGGAAGGAAGGAAGGAAGGAAGGAAGGAAGGAAGGAAGGAAGGAAGGAAGGAAGGAAGGAAGGAAGGAGGGAGGGAGGGAGGAAGGAAGGGAGGAAGGAAGGGAGGAAGGAAGGGAGGAAGGAAGGAAGGAAGGAAGGAAGGAAGGAAGGAAGGAAGGAAGGAAGGAAAGATTTTGCTCACAAAGGTGTATTGTATATTTTGCTCAGAACTCACCAGAATCTTTTGGAATAAAGTTGTTGAAATGCTTCATTTTGACAGTCTGATATTTAAAAAAAAAATAAAATACATAAAAAAGAGAGAGAGATAAAGTTTGTTTTTATCAAGAAAAATAGTTGAGTAATTGATTACAGAAGAATTTGATGAAATAGATATGTTCTTGCAAAACAGTATTTTAATCCATACTTTATTTTCCAAAGACAAATCTTTCCACTCGGACATTTTAAATTACTTTTTTTTCTAATATTTAATACCATTTGTGAACTATTTTGGAGTGTGCAATGCTTTCTGTATTTACCCATACAACAGATGCACTCTCTAGATACAATTTTTTTCTCTAACATGCATTGAAATAAGAGTATAATTGATAATGTTAATTAATTTTAATTTAATACTATTTTCTCGTTATAGAAAGGATCTCTAACACTGCTCAGTTTTTGAAGTACCATGTCATGTATTCCTTGTTTAGAACAGTCCTGTGAAATACCTCTTAGTGTCATTTATTCATAAGGATGATGAAATTTTTGTCTTGTTATATAATTATATAATCCATAAGTAGGAAGCTCTTCACAACATTGCTGTTGCTAGTCTGATTAAGTCTTATCATTAAAAACCTTTAAATGTAATGATTGACAAAGGAAACCTGTTGTGAGAAAATGACGAATGCCAACAGGGCTTTCAATCAATATCATTGCAAAAGTTGAGCGCACAGTCCTTTCTAGAACTGTCGTTTTCCCACTTTGATATCTGGTATTGGTCCCCTTTTATTACTTTATTCCCCAACAGCAACCACACACCTCGATACTGTCGTGCCCCACTTTTTTGTTGATAGTTGTCCCGGTTGCTTTCTGTTAGTGGCAAAGTTAACTCAGTCACTGCCCCCCTACTCCAAACTTCTTCCAGTCTACTGAGCAGATGGTTTCACTACAGCTTTGTCTAACATTTTCAGCTTAAACCCCAAATCTTTCAGGAAGCAAGAGTCTAATTTTTTAGCTGTACTGTCTTTTTTATCCTTCTTCTTTTCCCTTTTTCTTCACTCACTTTAGGATGCAAAACGAGCACAAAACAGAGCAGTGTATCTCTGTGTATATGTCATTCAGTATAGCTCTTATTTAAAACTTTTTTTTTAAAGTTTTCCTTTTGTATGAAGGGGGAGAGGCAAAGCTTACCTACTGACATGAAAAATAAGTGCAGTTTTTGGTGATGCTCTTATGTCTGTAGAAATCTCACTTAATTACTAGTAAATTAGTATATTAGATATTAAACCAAATCCAAGTTCAGTGACAGGCTTTCTGAAAGATTTGAGCAAAGTCACACAGCCACAAATTCATCTTACTCAGCTTTACACACTCATTATCCTTATGATTGTGATCACAGTCTCCTGTCATAATCCACATAGAGAGACCAATTCTTCAAAGAGGGATAAAGTTGGCTTAGTAAGTTTCTGCAGATTTGCCTAGATGTATTCTCAAACCTTATTTTGGCCTGCAAGATATGCTATTAGGCTATATACAGTACTCTTTATCTAAGTAATAAATGGACACTCTATATTTGGGCATTGTTCTCATAATACATCCAAAACACAGCACTGTACCAGTTAGTAAGAAGAAACTTAACTCTATTCCAGTGGAAAATAGAACAATCTAGGAGTTATAGGACATAAATTATATGAGCATTTGGGTGTTGACAAGGTACTAATAAGACAACTATTTAAGAGTGTTGTGGCAATTTTTCATAGTGATATTTCTGGAAAGCTGCAGAGAATTGATGAGCTAGTCTTTTATTTGTATGAAATGTTCAGATGTCCGTTAGTTTTTAAATCATTATTGCAAGATAGTCACTGTAAAATGACCTATACGAATATGACCAAATCTTAGCGCTATTACCCACACCTCAGGGATAACAAAGTGGGAATCACAATCTCTCCATCATACATTTCACTTCAGTGTTGTGTAGAATTTACTCCATCAACTACAAATACAAATCTGAAGCATGACCTTATGGGACTGAGGTGCAGGCTCATATAATATTTTTATTATCCTTTCACTGGAAATAATCGCTTGAGAAAACTGTACAGGCCTGGCAGTCAGGGGCAATAACTTACTTAATCACCCTCTCAATAATCAGCAAAGCTTGTCTTCTGGATCATGAAAAAAAAAAAAATTAAATCAATGGTTAGGACTCTGAATATTAGACAACAAAGACAAGATCTGCAACCTAAAACATTTTAATTCTTCTTTTCTTTTAGGTTTCTGAGAGATGACACAGTTTATGTGCTAGAATGAAAGGTTTCAGCATGAGCAAAGCATGGATTTGAGTGAGATATGGTGTCATTGCCATCTTTACTAAATTAGATAGTAATATTAAATAGTTATTTACTATTTGTATAGGTGTAAATGGGAAGACTTTAGCCTGCAGGTGTGGCAGAGGGAACACCAAGGTCAGAGGCCAAGAAAGAAAAGGTGCTCCATGACACAGGAGATACTGCAGCCAATAGAGAGCCTGAGCTAGAGCAGAATTTTTCCTGACAGGATCTGTAGCATATATGAGAACCCACCATGGAGCAGATATTTTTTTCCTGAAGGAGTGCAGCTAATGAAGAACCCGCACTGCAGGAGAGGAAAAGTGTGAGGAGAAAAGAGCAACAGAGAGGAGGTGTTATGGACTGACTGCAACCCCCATTTCTGATTCCCTGCAGTGATCAAGATGAGGGTAGAATAATCAGGAGTGAAAGAATGAAGCTGAGATTAGAAAGGAGCAAAGGAAAGAATTTTGTCTTTTTCTTTTTTCCGTGACTCAAATTAGCAATTGTATTTTTCTTTTAATCAGTAATATATTATATTAATATTCTCCTAGTAGAGTCTAATTTGCCTGCAGTGACAAATTGAGGATCTCCCCATCTTTCTCTCAATCCATGACCTTTTCCTTCTTGTTTGCCTTATTTTCTCCTGCTGTCATGCTAGCAGAAGGTGTGAGCAAGCAGCTGGGTGGGCATTCAGTATATAATGGAGATAGTCTGGATAATTTTCCCTCAGATGACTGGAAACTTTAAAGACACCTCTACCCATTTTTTCACTCTCTCCTTTGTGTTCCACCTTTAGTTTTCACCATATATATATTATGGCAAATAAATCCAGCATCCATAGTACCTAAAGGAATATTTTCTAAGTTCCAGTTCTGATGCAGTTGAAGTAATACATGTAAAATGTATTCTGCTTTGGTCTGTCAGATACATGCATCTGTTTTGGACTATTTTATCTTACTACTTGAGCATACAAAATGCAAATAACTTGACTTTAACCTGCAAGAATAATAATACCACCTCATTAATACTGTTACCTATGTGCTTAAATACTGAAACTTAAAAACTAAAGTAATTTACAACTTAGGCAAATGTTTCGAGTTTAACAAGTTAGCAGGACCATAATTTTTAGGGCAGCATGTTCATGCCACTGTATGTGAGATGGTGTATTTCCATTATAAATAATTTAAGCAATTTTAACTCAGTAAGAGAAAAATCAGTAGTCTTACTGCATTTTAAAGAAATTATTATGTTTAATGCATCTTCCAGGCTGAAGGAAGCATATGATAAAGTTTAACATTTTCCTCTAGGGGCTTTAGTGAGGAAGCTAGACATTCAGCTTTAACCAGACAACTTTAAAAGGTTTCTAAATGCTACCTTAAATGTAGAGTTTTTTTAAATGTGATGCAGTTATATGCCAGGATAGGATGATTTTGGGATGTATTTCTGGAACATACACTGCAATGATTACCACTATTTGTCAAACAATGAGTGATAAGAGTAATGTTATTCTGAGGATAAGAGAGAAGTCACAGGAAGAAGAGGATATTTTTTATTACCAGATTACCCAGGAATCATGGGTGTGCATTACAAAGGAGAAAATATATGATATAATTCCAAGACTTTAAAAAAAAAAACAAAAAACTTAAACATTGATTTATTTGTGTACTAGTAAACAGTCTTACTGATTTCTTCTGAACTATGCACTTGGCCGAAGCAGACGTTTAAAGAATTCCTGGATTGTTGCTGAGAGGGAGATGTTTTCAGCATTCGCATCAATCTTTCTTAAAGTCTGGAACCGAAAGGGAAAAAAAAATTCAAGAGAAAGTGAAGAACGAGTGGTCGTCTGGCAAGCAGGGTTCACCCTGGTCTATTTCTCAGTAAAATGAGCTAGGAATTAGAAATACTTTAACTAGTGTAGAAACTCTTAAACACAGAAGGTTCTGCTGGAGTCATCTGAAGTTCAGTGATATGAGTTCTGGATTTGATTCTAACACCCAATTTTTTAAATTCTTACTTTCTTTCATCAAGGTACTGCAGCAGGATTAATGGAGTTAAAGTTAATATGAGAACTTGATCATAACTGTTGAGAAACAAAGCAGGAGTGCTTTGCAGTGGATGAATTATAGTTGGTCAAATGCTACTGGTGTCATTAAAAAAAATACACTGACTACATCACAGTTTCTGAGTTTTATCTTGACTTTTTTTTTTTTGTCCCTGCATTGTCAATCACAATGATTATACAAAAATTATGCAAAAAGTGTTCTAAAAGAGCAGAAAACACTTCAAGTAACCTTTGCATGATATTACTAGGCCAAAAAGAAAAGCCCCATAGTGGGCACATCTGGCCTTCACAAACCCTGAGGGATTAATACACTATTCTAAATCTCTTATGAGAGGTTTTAGCTTAGGAAATATCAGGTGTTGTGTTTTGATGTGGTTGGTTTGGAGCTTTTCCCTCTCTCCTAAAGACACACTGCAAAATCCCATTTTTTTAAACATCCTTTGTTTTGTGTTAAAGAACAGTCAGTTTTGTCCACTTGGTATGTCCATATCACTTGAAGTGCTATTGTATCTAAACATTCAAATTATTCCAATCTATTGAAATCAGCATGATCAGCTAAAAGGCTTTAATTTGTAGACTTGATGAAGAGCTCGTTAGATATCCTCAGAAACGTTTCGCAGACCCTGTGAGGTTTGAAGTGCCGAGTTCTTGCACATGTTGTAGGTGAACCACCTGAGGAGCTAAAGGGGCAGATATGCCTTGAAAACAAAGCTCTTAAGATTTTTTTCATTTTTCTCCCATGACACCCTATCAAACCTTCAAAAACAGCTGCTGCTTGCTTTACTTTTTGATACCGTATTCTGTCCCACTGTAATTATATCTGGAATTATATCCTCCACAGACTTTGAAAATCTCTAACCATATTTCTTGGTTTTGAACTAATCATCCAGGTTTGGGGTTTTAATTCAACACTGCTTTTGTACATTTAGAAACAATTTCTAATCATAGCACACAGAGCTGTGATTTAAGTATCTATTCCTCTTACAAGAAAGGTTACTTTTCTGTAGTGTTAATTTTCCCAGTGTGCAGACTGCTTTTAAACATGAAATATAGATTTTAATAATATTCCATTTAACGTGATTGAAGTTTCAGAAGAAACTATCTATTCTGCACAAACCCACAAGAAATGGTTTTATCAATTTCTAAAAGTACATTCCCATCTAGTCCTGGATTTAAGAGCATGGCAGCTAACTTGTAGCAGGGCTCATTGCTTCTAACCTTTGACTGTTACTGTTGAGACTTACATCTCTGGAGAAGGTTAGAAAAGCAATCAAGAAGGAAAAAAAAACCAAACCAAAAATAAAGAAAGAAGGAAGAAGATAGGTTTAATCAGTAGATGGCAGTAAGAGCTAGCAAGAAGCCTGTAGGCTCAGCTCAGACCTTTAGCACATTAATCATACATACAGCAAATTCCACACAGTACAACCTGACAAAGACCTTGCTTTGCTACAATCAATCTTTATTCACCACTAGATTACAGTGGTTAGATATACTTGATTGCCTCAGATCCAGAGTAAAGCTTATAAAAAGCTATATATGTAATCGGCTTAAATTTTTGCTATTGTATTTTAGATTTTGTTTTTATTTTAAACTGAGCTTTGGAAAAAATTGGTTTATTCTTATCTCTGCTATGTGACCAGACAGTCCATCTGTCACCTTGACTGTGAAGCTGTAATTTTAATGTTTGACTGTGTAAATGTTTAAAGTGTCATCCTATTATTTACAAAGGGGAGTGTATAGCTAATAGACTGCAGTCGAAGGAGGACTGGTTTAGCTCACTTGTCTTTATTCCAAGACTTTTACTACAGAGTGTCTGTGTCATAAGATGAAATGGCACCACAATGGTGAAATAAATGCTGTATTGCACTGCAGGATCCATTTTGAACAGCTCTATTCTCTGGTCTCTTTTTCTATTTCAAAAAGTCACAACTTATCAAGCATGTTCACTTCAGAAAGTTAAAAATGCAAACATTCTCCTAACATACACTTGACAACAGGAACTGTATATATATATTTCAAATAAAAAGGAAAAAATGGAATAATGATGTGGATTTTGTTTCCATTTCATTCCATAATGAAATAATTTATTTAGAAATGTATATTTAAGTTTGTGCAATCTTGCAGATTTGAAGTGCTTCGTTTATATAAAATTGAAGTTCATGCTATATTTCTTTATTTGGCTCTATTTGGGCAATGTATGTACTTTTGTAGCAGATTCGTGATGTTTGATTATTTAACAGTCCTTTCTCCATGAAAGAAAAATCTGCTAGTTTTCTGCTTCTCATTCAGTAGAGCAAATATGCAAAACAAATAAAAAATTATAATCCTAAAATGTCTTGCCACGTGTGGTGGTTCATTGTATTTTCACACAATAACACTTAAATAACATTCTGTAAGGTTAAAAAAATACCAACATATCAAATGGAATAGAAGTTATTTTTTCTATTCAGTTATAGCTACAGAGATTGATGTGGGGTACAAGATAGAAAAGAATCACCTTGGAGAAAAGGTCTATTGAAACACACACACACATAGATATATATATATAGATATATATATATAAATGTAATTAGAGATGGTGACAGGATAAGAATTCTTCTAGTACTTTTTCAACATTAAGAATCTCTACAGAGTTTCTGAGTACCTGCCTTTGCTGTTCGATGCTTCCTTTAAAAACTCAGCTGCTGCCACAGTTCTAATGCAGATGTACAAGTGAATAATCTTCCCCCAACCCCTCCCTGGGCTACAAAGCTGTTTTATATTCTGCTGAAATCAGCTGAAGTGTGTCATACTGGCATCAAAAGAAAACAACAGGTGGTGATTTCAGATTTCCCAGGTGAGGACTGCAATCAGTTGATCAAACTGCAATTGCTTTTTACTCTGGGGTAAACACAAATATGTATGGATTGTTCATCGTGGTGTTGTTTCATTGGGGTCCGGTTACTTCTGGCATCATCAGCTTAAAATAAATCTCCTATACAGGCAGATAATGTTGTCCTTTTGCCAAGGACATTCGCATAAGTCACAGTGTTCTGTGCATGCCTTGGCTGTAGAAGAAACATTTGCTCTAACTCTTTGAGAAATAAATGTATTTTACTGACAACTTCTCCATTCTAACATTTGTGCATCATTTGTTTTTCTTTATTCTTTTATTTATCACCTTCTCATTAAAGTTAAACAGAGCATTCCTTAAAAAAAAAACAAACCAAAAAGCAAAAAAGCTCTGCTAATCAAGTGCCACAGAGTACACAATAGACTTTTACTGAAAGCTGTGATTTATTAATTGCAAGTGTAAAATATTTGAGAGCCTGTAATCTAATATTTTTGTTTGTTTATTTTGGGGTTTGTTTGTTTTGTTTTGTTTTCCTTTTTTAAGTGATTGGTAGGCTATGGAAAGCTCTGTCCATTTTCTTGATTAATACAGTAAAATATTACCTTTGTTTCTCCGCCAGCATGAAGGTTGACATAGACAATATATCAAAGAGAACACAAGAATGATAAATATGTATAGTATTTTTTAACAGAACTGTTGATGGTGGCCAGAAAAGGAGGCATGAAATGCCATCATAATATTAAAAGTTTGTAGGAAAATGTTGTATTTTTTTTTTTTTTTAATTTAGGGCTTTGTTTGTTTGGCTGTTTCTTTCTTTTTTAAATTTATTTTACACTATCAGAGTATCTGGAGCCTGACTCTCTTTAAGAAAATGTCCAAATCTCACTAATACCTCTCCTGAATTTATAAACGCAGCTTGAAATTGGTTAGAATTTTGAAGAAGGTCAGCAGATCAGAGCGCACTTCATTAAGTTCATATGAATAAAACTAATCACAGGGATCAAAATCTATTCTGCCTTATTAATTCAGAATGTAATCAGATAAATATGGGCTTAACAGCTTCTCTGTTTAACCCAAAATTCAGAAAGCTGATGTGAATTCTGCTAGTAACTTGTTGGCATGGAGATATTTAGAATCATCTTCTTCTCCACTGCAGGTTTTGTAAGGCAATATTATAATGTGGTAATGTCTTGCTTGGGAAAGAGGTGTTTATAATATTTATAATGTTCTCATTAGTATCAGAACTTTGGAGTTAGTGACAAAATGATGCAACAAATTAATATTGTTTGAAAAGAACAAAGTAAATAATGACCTATAGTTCAAGCAATATCAATACTTTTAAAAATTAGAAAGATAGGAGACACATAACTCCAATCTGAAAATCCACCTTAAATATTTCGTAATGAAGGAAAATATAGAAGAAAAGAGAAAACTGGAAGTACAAAAAATGGAGTGGGAAGAAACACAGCATTGACTATAGAAAGTGATTTTCATGTAGCATTCCAAATTAAGGAATTAATCTCAGTGTTCCTCTTTATTTCAAAATAATAAAACAACCAACTCACTATGAAGAAAACTGAATTTTATATGAAGGTTCCAGTATCAACAGCATGAAGTTATATAATTATTTTATCAAAGAGAAAATATTTGAAGCTTTATTAGTCCTTCAGAGAAAATTATAAAACCTTTATATTAAATGCACCCACAAAAAAAAACCACTCGCTGCAATAATATCCTGCAATAGCCTCATGTGATCCAATTGACAGTCCTTTATATACACAGCTTTTTGTGTTGAATGCCATTGTTAAGACAGGTAGCTTAGCTGTAGAAAATACCTTTCTCCACCTGTCTGCCAGTGTATTAATCCATCATTTGTGAAATATACTGTCTTCACTTTAGACAGAAAAATTCAGTGCAATAGTATACTGAAACTCTTGTCACTTGCTAGGTTGTTTCAAGACTTACAGGAACAAGATACGGTATTTTGTGATTAATTATTTTTGGTTGTGGATGTCAGAGTATTCAGGCTGCCTGCTTGCAAAAACAATTCAGTTTTAAGTGGTATTCTCTGTGATCCAAGACGGTATGGGCTGGGTGTAGGACAGAAGTGGATAGTAAAGCAGGTGGCAAAATGAATTCAGATCAACTGAGTAACTGGCTCACAACTACTAGTGATGCCTCTTAGGGTTCAATGACTGGATAAGTACCATTCAGCAACTTTTTAAAGATCTATCCTGCTCTCTCAATGAGCTTGCTAAAGGTACCAGGCTGAGGGAAGCTGCAGACACTCTTGGAGTATAGGTTCCACACCCAGGGTGACCTGAACAACCTGAATAAATGAGCCAGTAGAAAGGTTCCGAAGATCACCAAATGTAAATGCAAAGTCCTGCACTAGGGAAGAAAGGAACCCCTGTGACAGTGCAGGATGGAGACTGACTGGCTGGAAAGCCACATTTCTGAAAAAGGCCCAGGCTCAACAATAAATTGAAAGAGTCAGGAATGTGCCCTTCCAGTAAAGAAGACCAGATATACCATGGGAAGAATTATCAAGAATGAGCCCAGTAGGTCAAAGGATGCATTATTCCCTTCTAGTACTTGTGAGATTGCATTGGACTGCTGATTCTGCCTTTGGGCTACCCATTCCAGGAAAGACATTAGCACACTGGAGGGAGTACAAGAGGAGTCCACCAATATCAGGAGCTGGAGCACATGAAATGTAAGAAGATGAAGAAATTTGGTGTGTTCAACCTTACCAAGGGAAAGCTGAAAGGGGAATCTTATTATTGTCTTCAAATCCCTAAGGAAACAGTGTGAAGAAGAGAGAGTTAAACTATTCTCAGAATCTCACAGCAGAAGAATGAAAGGCAACAGATGCAGGTTGGAACATGGAAAATTCTCAGTAAAAGAAAAAATCAGAGGCGTCACTTTAACAGCAATCAAAAACCATGCTGCATTTCCTGCAGATAATGTGGTATATCCATCCTTTCGACACACTCAGAATTTGACTAGAAAAGGTCCTAAAAAGTTTTCTTTGACTATATGTGTTTATAACTCTTTCTATAAGGGGTTTAAACTAGATGTCTTTTTGAGGTGCATTCTGAGTTTTAGAGAAGGAAACTGCATTTGCTGGTTCTGCATGTGAAAACTTGGGATGGTGGGGAAAAAGATATTTCTTCTCCTCTGGACAAGAGACATCCAAGTGAAGATGGTGAGAAGTCTTCAGAGGTGGGGTTTTAGAAATGCCAGGACAATGAAGCTTTATCAAAAGTAAATGTTAACTGTTTCTGTGAACAGAAACCAGTCTCTGCTGTATTGAAACAACATATTTATGTACGGTGACTCAGTGGGGCATAGGATATTTTGGCTTTACTTTATGATTCACTTAATGAGTTTCTTGTGAGGATCACACTTCTACATATTACTGAACTGCATTTTTAAAACTTTTGGTGGGTTGCTCTTGGCCTCTGCAATTACTACAAATATTCTGAGAGTGTGCAAGTCTTACATCAAGCAATACCATATGTACACAAATATCCTACTGTTTGATGTGCTAGGTTCAGTAACAATTAGTCTGCACATAATTCCAAACGCATATACTGTTGATATCTGGGAAGCTGAAATCTCCCATAAGGATAAGAAGGATTTTGAAAAAAACTGAAGTTAGAATTGCAGTACGTTGGAAAGGTACGTACTCAATTTTCTTGTTCTCTACCACTGTATTGCCATCAATCATGTTTTTGGACATTATTTATTTGCCTACAATAGGCACCCAATGTCATCTGAGATCCTTTAGGTATGCAAAATATTCACCCATAGCTCACAGGTATGAGAGAAGACTTAGAGGACACTCATATCTTTCTGACCAGCAACTTGAAATCTAAAAGACTTCCCCATTAGTGCCTAAAGCTACTCCAGATAACTAAGCTCAGGCAGCTGACTCTCATCCTTACTCTCCTATACTTCGAATCTTATTTTAGATATAAGTTCCTTAGAGGTTTTGGTTAGCTCTTTCAACTGTTACTATTAGTCAAGGCAGTGTGAATGTCTGAGCCAGGAAATAAAGTTGCACAGCTTTCCAGTCAGATCAAGCCTGCTTTTGTCCATATTAGTTTGAAAAATCTCTAAGGCAAGATAATATCTTTCCATAAAACACCCTGTAGCCTGTTGTTGCTGTCAGAGCAAATGCTTCTAACAAAATGGTGGGAGATGAGACTTCAGACTTGGTGTTTAACTGAATGATGCAATAAAGGTGTTTTGGAGTGTGAATATAAACAAAAAGGAAAATTTAAAGTAGCAGCTTATAGTTAAAGGAAGAGGTTTTCCTTTTGATGCAAGATATGCTGATACCATAAGATAATAAATCCTGTATTATGACAATACAAAAAGAAATGCATTCCAAATAAACCGTAAGAAAGTCTGGAGTCTATACCTTGTAATCAACTTGATTTTAATTTGTCTCTCAAGCTCTTAAGGCTCTCAGGGGCAGAATAGCATTTAACATACGCAACAGAAGAAAAAGTTCTGTGGAAAAGAGAAATGTAAGTAAAAGCTGACTCTTCTATTAAGCCTTTAGGGATTTTACTTATTCCTTATATATTTTCTTTCAACAACATTTGGATAAAACACAGAAAAAAATCAGGGAGAAGAGACTTAGTATTCCCTATTACAGAGCTATGTCACTTGTCTTTCCCTTCCTTCAGTCCTTTTTTCTGTATTCTTATCCCTTTAAGTCTCTTGCAGTTGGATATTGTCTTTGTGAGCAGTAGTCTAGTTTTTTCTGTTTGATAAATGTTTTGGATTTTGAAGGTAGTATTTTTCTCAATGCTTTCCAGTTTGCACTGTTTTTTTAACACAACGCTGTGTCAAGAATAAAACACTCTTCAGGCAATTATCTTAGGAATATTTGTTTACTAAATAATGCTTAGAATTATGTTTGGGTTTAGAATACTCAGCTAAAACCTATGTGTCTTTAATTGCTGTGTCTGTAATTTTTTTGTTGTATGTCTTTACTATTATTCTACTAGGATTTGGAAGTAGCTCTGCCTTTGGAAGTAGTGCCACAGGAGCATCATTATTTGGGTTTGGAACTACAAGTAAACCATCAGGAAGTCTAAGGGCAGGTTGGTTTGTTTCTTTTGAATTCAAAAAATCAAGTTTCTCTTAAAGCAAGTCTTATAATTAAACTGCTGTGCTCACACCAAGAAACTGATAATGTGCTTAAAGTTGCATGTGTCTATCATTATTAACATAACTATTTACTTGCTAGATACACATTTTCAGATAAGTTTTTGGGTTTTGTTGAAGGTCTCCTATGTAGACAGTACCAAGTATCAATGTTTCCCATTTCATGGCGTCTGTCTAATTAGGAGTGGAAGCAAGAGATCAGATGCAGTCTCATACACAGGAAAACAGTTGTCACTTGAATGCATTGGCATCAGTTACTAATTGAAATTCATATATAAATTAGTGACAAATATACTAGTAATTTGACTTACTGTATTTACAAATAAAGTTAAAATTATTTTCTAGAAGCTCAGAGGTTTCCTTAAAAACATATAAATGCTTACTCTATTTGAATAGTAAGTTATATGCATTGTATCTCTGTATACATTCATAATTCATTATAATAACTACTTTGAAAACATTTCTGTGGCAATTGAAATACACAGTGTTCATTTAGTCTTTTTTTTGTTTCATTTTGTTGGGGATGATAAAATTAAAATATGGATGCTATTGCTCCTTAACTCAGATGTCTGAAATATAGCTGGCATCTCCATTTACCTTTTAAATAGGAATAATAGCTTACTAAGCTATTACTAATCAAATATTTTCTATAGTCTGTCTTACAATCTTTTTTCAGTGGCACATTGAAGGAGGATCATGTCTCAAGAAAAATGTTTATTCAACTGCTATTAAAAGAAAACAGAATTTTGCTGGTATTTACTAGGAAGCACTATGATTTTTGTTCTGGATTCTCCTTGGTTAGTGATGAGTTGTCAGACCTGTAAAGTACTTTAAGCTTTGTATTACATGGTGGAAATAGCTCATGAATGTTAACAGCCTAGTAAGGTTCTTGATGGAACTCTCTTTACAGTATCTGGTGTCCAAGCACTAACCTTCTTTTACTTAGTTCTTAATAAGAGAAACAACTGGAAGACTTACACTGCTTAAAGTTTTATCTTGTAGTTTATTGTCCCTAAGCCTATATAAAATTAGCTATTATATATAAATAACATTGCAGTGTTTCAAGCTGCTGAATCACAAAGCTAAAAATTTAGTTTCAACATATTAAATAGAATTAGAAAACTACTTGTATGGCTTAGTTGCCCATCACTACGGAAGTATCAAGCCAAAGTAAATAGCAAGTCTGTCTTACCTATGGTGGTGGTGTGCAGAGGCAATTTAAATATCATTTCCCTCAAACCAGGCTTTGTCATGAAGCCACTGCTGTCAGTCTCTCTTTTGCAAGTGAGGGGGTTGCACCCAATAAAATGAAGATTTTCAATTATCTCAAGAGTCTCAGCTACAGAAAGTGGTAACCAGGAATAAAAACAGATTAAATGTAATTTCTGTCATTTTGTGATTAGAAAACCAAGTGGTCATGAAATCCTTATCTAGACTGGGATTATAGAAAAGAAACCACTATTAAAAATTTGGTAGCCCAGAAGCACACTAACTTTTATCTTTTATATCCAAAACATTATGTCACATAGTATCTGGATTGCATATGATCTTTAATTTTATTGAGGGTGATGCCTTTTCCTGGTCTTAAAATCAAGAGTCATACACGGTTAGAAGGGAAAAAGGGATTTTACCTTGGTATTTATTTTAAGGATCCTTAGGTGCACACGTCCAGGTCAAATGCACTGAAATACACCCTGCAAAATGCCCCCCCAAAAGATCTGGTATAACATTATAGGTTTTACTAATTAGCATATCTATCAAAGATTCCCCAATGAGAGGCTCAGGTGAGCCCCCCTCCCCAAGGAGCCTTCCCTTGGATGGTTCTATCTTAGTTTACAAAATGTGTTCTGGAGAGGACCTTGGGGTCTGGGGCACACTGATCTATCTATGAAGCTTCTAAAATGTTTAGTCTCTCAGCATGACAAACAAGTCCAAGAATGTAGGGGGAAAGCACTAAGAATACAGAAGTTGTAAAAAGGTATAACAGGGGTATAAAAGAAAAGGCAAAAAATCTTCATGGCATCAAGGGTGTATAAATGGGTTTGAATGATACCTGAGGCTAGCCAGGTTATATATATATTTTTTTTTTAATCTATTGTGTCCTCTTTCTTAGATACCTGTCTTGGGGTGACCTTATGATGTGTATCCCATATCGCCGCCTATGCCCAGAAATTAATTTTTGTGCCTTTCTATGCCTCTAAACTGAGCCTGAAAGGGGGAAGGAAAAAACTGAGCAAAACTTTCTCAAAGCAGTTTGCAGCTCGTTCAAGGTTACAAAAAGATAGCAGGGTTTTTTTTTTTTTCCCCAGCTGGGGCAGGTGAGGGAGGAAGCACCCGGCTTGCTGCTTTCCAGTCAGTTTTTGGCCAGTTTTTTTCAGTTTCTTGTTCTCCGGAGAGAGACTGAGAGTTGGACTTTGGATTTCCTTCTCTGGAATTTCGGATTTTTTTTTTCTCCCTTTTCTACTGGACTGCTTGATTGCTGTAACATCAGAGCACATCGGGACGACTTTCCACCGGGCACAGAGGGCCTGGCCCCAGCCCAAGCCCCAGCTCCGAGGAGACCAAAGGGAGGACTCGAACACTTTCCCAGGTTTTTTTCCTCTACAGTGAAAGATTTTTCCATCTAACATTATTCTCCTTCCCATGTGTTTGTTAAATAAATAGTTTTATCTTCTTCACTTTCCTTCAAGGAAAATTTATTTTTTCCCGAACCTGGTGGGGGAGGGGTGGTTGTGCCTTCTCTCAGAGGATATATTTCTAAATTTGCCCAAACTGGAACAATACCATTTACAGGATTCTGAAAGCATATACTGGTTTATATTACTGTGTAATGGTTGCATCTTGTTTCTGAATCTGGGCTCTGCAATTCACTGCTACTGCTTGGGTTTAGATATGAGCACTTAAGTATTTTCCCAGACTAATGTGTATGGGAGCACTAGTTAAGTGTGTGTTCCAACACACACTGTTCCAGGCTGCTTAGGCTGCCCCAGGTCTCCTCCACAGGTTTTCCATTGGTTTGATCTTATCTTAGAATTAAAATTAAAGATCCCCAAATTGGTTCTGTCAAGTGTTTAATTTTTATGAGTTAGATTTAATTGCCTTAAAAGATGTGAAAATGTTTCTAGTGCTATTACTGCTTTTCTCAGTTTCAGGTTGTCTGTGTGAGGAGAAAATTCTGAGTCCTCTGATAGTCCTTGAGCATCTTGTAATAGCAAATTTGGGTTGGTCCAGGAATGGTCATTGCGTTTATCAGTAGATGAAAAGCAGAGCAGCTTCAGTCTTCGGGCAGTTCCTTTAGTGCACACAGTTGTGAGATGGAACAGTGTCTCACGCTTCCCTCTGAAACACACAGAGACATTGTGGAAAGCTGACTCCAAAACAAGTCCCATTTAATTCCTACTCTTATTCATTTAACAGCAACCAAAAAGGCAAATGTGAGTGGGCTATTGTAAAGGGCATTAAGACTCTTAAAGTAACAGGAAAAGGGAAAAATCACCATTGAATTTCCTTAACAATTTAATAAAACGTTAAGAGGAGGGGGAGTGTATAAATGCAATTTTTGTGAAAACATGCTAAATATACCTTGAAGATTTGAGTTGAAAATTCTTGTTGGAGACTTATTTTTACTGAAGAATTGCAGCCTCAGTAAATGAGATAAGAGATAACCAAGTGGGATCATGGCTGGATGCACTCATACTGCTGAAAAACAGACCTTAATATAATCCATGAGCAACTTTTATTTAGAGAGGCTAATAAATCAGTCAAAGCTGTTCTTGAAATACGTTTTGATCTAGAGCACCCATTGTGGTATGCAAGATGAAAGCAGGAATAGGTTGCCATGTGATGAACTGCTTTTTCTCCCTGTAGTATTAAATCTACCAAAAAAATACTGTTAAGGGGAGTTGCGTACTCATCTTTGGCTTACTGAGCTAAAGGGCTGACGGAAGCAGAGACGCACAAGCCCAGTGAATAAAGTGTGATCATAACACCCTTCAGGGAGATGTGAAGGCTGTGTCCTTGAAGGGCAGGTTGTCATTTACTTCCTGAAAATCACTGTTCGCACATAAATAATACTAATTTCAGCAAGCACATTGTTGATCACATTGTACCTATGGTTCGAGACTTTGTGAGTCTTCCCTCTAAACTGAGCCATTCTGTGACTGATTATTTTTCTTGCAGCAGGAATCAGACTCAATGTATACCTTGTTCAAGTTTTTTATCTTGAAGATTTTTCATTTCAGTGCTCAGCTTTAGGGTTTGGTTTACTTCTAACAAAACTTGGTACCTTGGCCTTGTTATGCTGCCATGACTGGAGAAAACCATTTAGATTAATTTCACGTCTGCCTTTCTGTACTTTTATGGCTGCCCTTAATGTCACTTCTAACAGCTATTGCTTTCCAAGCTGTATCTAAATTAACTATTCTCAGTCTTCTATCACATAGTTTATGCATCTCTTACTGTAATATTACTCAAATAAAGCATAGGCTGCCTTCTCTGCATGCTTGAAAATAATCCCTGCATCTAGAAGCAGCAAGGTGGAGGTAATTTATGAGCACTGTACTCTTGCCTGCTGAGCTCCTGACATGATACGTCACATGCAGCTTTATTATGAATGGCATTCATGATGTTTTCTATGGGAAGCAATGCTTGCCTGTTATCTCACATACCTGAAGTAAAAAGATAACTTTTTTTCATTCATGAGACTCCCTGATACATCTTAGCTGGGACTCAGAGTTATCAGGGAAATGGAAGAACACCTGCATGTGTTTCACCCCTTACATCCTAGGATGAGAGACAAATTAACCCACAAAATTTAGACAAGACCCAAATGAACACTATCAGTCACTATCATCAGTCGCACTCTAGATATGCACAACCATTACACTGACAATGAGTTCCATGCCCGTGCCAGAGGACTGTGAGTTACTGGAATGTTAATGATGAATTTTTTTGACAATATGATGTGTGTAACCCAAGTCCAGACATTGCAGGAAAAAGTTTCATGTTATGTTTTGAGGTAGTTCTTAATGCAGAGTGTCAGCAGCAAATGAGAGAATAGAAGACATCAGGCTTGAGAGAGCTACTTTAGGATTCCGATGAGACAACCAGTTGGGTTTTTCTTTCTGTACTCCAAAAATATTTTAGGCATTGAGTTGAAGATACTGATGTGACCAAAGAATTGCTTTAGCTGTCTGTTAGAGAACTAATGAAGCAATATAAAGTAATGCATATTGAGAATATACTCTCTCTTGATTGTGAACCAGTCCTATTTTTCTTGTTATCTTAATTGTTTGCAGGTTTTCAGGAACACCTTGTATGAAGCTCTTTGTTAAAATCTGAACTTGGCTCATGTCATACTTATTATTTTGTGGTCTCTTGAGACAACAAAAAGTGAAGTTATGAAGTTCTGCTTCTTATTAAGTAATCTTTGAGAAATTTCTAGCATTCTCTAATAGTTGCAATTATTATCCAAGTTGGTTGTGCATAACTGATATAAATTTGTAAAAGAAAGTGAAATGAGTTAGTGTTACTGTTCCTGGAAACTGTAGAAAGACTTTCTTAAACTGATGTTGTTTCATAGCTGAATCAAATGTTCAGTTTGTTTACCTTAATAGAAAAGGGTGGAGGAGTTAAAATAGCACAATTTGCTCAGCTAGTCGTTCAGTTTTTCCAAAGCTTTGTTTCTAGTGCTGTTTTTTGGTCTGTCATAAAGGGTGTTTTTAAATACAAGCAATTTGGCAAGGATTTTTAACCTTTTCTGCCGCACATTTAAGGTGTTGTCTGTGCCACGTATGTTACAAAGGCAGGCAGAGGTAGCCAAGTCAGTAGGAAGAAGGCTGAGCAGTCCAACTCCAGCTTTGCCATTTCTCTGCTGTGAGTGAAGTGAGTGGTCCATGGTCCACCTGTATCTTCTGCCTTCCCTCCCACCTTAGGAGTGCATTGCATGTTTATGCTGAGAACTTGAGGAATTATGGTTCTTCTGTTGTACAATTTCAGTGAGACTTCTGTGTGCTACTCTTGTATGGATAATGCTATAATAGACTTGTGATTTAGGATATAATTGTTTGCACTCACTGAGGTAGTCTGTGTCAGTGCTGCAACATCCAAGTTGTCATGGCAAGTCCAAGTACTCTAGCAGAGTGATTTACCATTGTTGATCCATGTTGGTATAAAGTGTTACAACTGCTGGTAATAAAGTGGCTGGTGTTCAAAACGTCAAGGAGAACAAATTTACAATCCTGATATAACTTATGTTTTAAAATATTTTTCCCTCCCCCATAAGGCTTTGGGAGCTCGACTACATCTGGGTTTAACTTCAGCAGTCCTGGCATCACAGCATCAGCTGGCCTGACATTCAGGGTGTCTAATCCTGCATCTGCAGGCTTTGGGACAGGAGGGCGACTTCTTCAGCTGAAGAAATCTCCAGCTGGAAACAAGCAAGGGAAAAGATAGGCCCCCCTTTTAGGGAGGGGGAAGTGCATCAACTTTGTTCATCTGAAAAGTCTATTTTTCTAGATTGATGCATTAATTAAATTGCATCCCAGGAGATTTATAACAATGTTGCTACTTTTCCCTAGTGAAATCATAATGAACAGCTATTTTCTTGTGAATAGAAACCTGTTTATGTATTTTTATTTTGGACCCTAGTTTTAGAAATGTTCCATACTGCATTATTATTAAAGATTCTTGTAAAATCATCTATTTAACCTAACGTTAGTAGCAGAATATTTTTTGTTAATAAACTTTATACCATATGAATATATGCATATTTGGTTTTTTTGTACAGATAATATATATTCTAGTACAAATACTAGAGTTCATATCTTCTGCTCCTGGATATGGCTTTTAAATCTACTTCAGGGTGTTTTTGTGTATGTGAATGTAAATATATACAGTACAGTGCACGTCTGTGTGTATGTATGTGTAGATATATATGTATAAAACACAGATGTGCATACCTTACCCCATAGACAGATCTCCTTTTCTTTGTGTGTTCTGTTTCTCCATGTTGCCCTGTGGTCCCATAGCTTGATGTTCCTAGGAATTTCAAATAGTGGGTCCCAGGCTATGTCATCATTGCTTCTGTGTTTTGTTGTTTAAAACCAGCTGAAATACAATGTTTACTATTTCATAGAGTTTCGCAGATAGCAGTTAGCAGCTGTTTTGTTCTTGTTTTGGTTTTTCTTAACCTTTTTCTTGACCCATTTAGCTGCCAACTCTGAAGAATCTGAGATTTCAACACAGACATTTCATAGATAGTATTCCCAAACTGTTCTTTTTTCTCCTGAGCTGAAGAGTAGGGCACTGCAGGATTTCAGCTGAAAGCTCAGGATGCCACAAGGTCTGTGTGCAAGCAGGAGTTGTCAGGCTGGATAAGCTTTTCCCTGCAGTTGAGGGAGAGAGGATGTGCTGTCCTAATGAAAACCTGAATTAGGTGTTACAAACCCAAGTTGATTCATGAGCTTCTCATCAGCACTGCCTTAAAAGCAGTTGGGCATCTGCTTTCAAACAAGGTGTAGTACAGTAGCTTGCTGCTCAAGAACAGAGGAGAAAAATGATGTAATTTGAAGGTTAGAGCTATTGCAGCAGTAGTTTATGAATCTCACATATTGCAACATCATAGCTTGTTATTCTGCATCTCCAGTTTGGTCTGCACAAAGAATATCTGGGAAAATATCTTAAGAAGGAACTAATAGATCGATTCTTTGCAAATAATGATACCAGGTTGATGTGTGAGCATGAAACTTTGGAGCCAAGTTGATTTTATGTAGAGGTTTTCTCATTTGCTTTCTATTGTTAAAGTGTTACTACCTTATTTAGTTACTAAATAAGTAGTTACACACCTACTTATTTTGTATGTTTTGGAAGTGTCTGCATTCAGCAGTGATTGCTCTTTGACAAATGTTTGGTATGTCACTTAATCTGATACAATTAAGGGAAACTGAGTACAGAATTCTTCACTTTTGTACTTGTATGTTTTTGCATCTTTGTGAGCAGTCTCTGAGGAAGGAATATGTGTTTTTTTAATGTCACAGAAAAATAAAGCTTACTGTTTATTTTGATTTCAATCTGTTTTTAAACTTTTATTGGGCTGCAGTCAAAACTCTAATGTTTGTATTCCTTTATTACTGCTTTTTTAATAGTTAATATGTTAAACCACTGGACTCTTATAATGCATTAATTTGTGAAACTAATTCTAAATGTGTACTGTTTGTTCATATGAGCAACTTACCATTGTGCAAACAATAAAACAATAATGTTGTGATCCTTGTAATACATGTTTGCCTATCTTAGAGATCATTTCCTGATGTTCTCCTACTTTATAGGAGAAACAAGAACCTCATTGGCTAATATGTAGAACTGTTTTTCCTAGAATTCATATAGTACAGAATTGTTCTTGCTGAAATTAGGGCCTTGATCCTGGATTGAAAGTGCAGAGGGAGAGTGGGTAAAGGGAGGTATTGTATTGTGCGGTTGTCTAGAATTTCTTCACAGTGCATGATATAAACCTGGATCACGGTGTAATGTCACACAGCACTAGGAATGGCTTTGTAAACAGGGAAACAGTCTGAGCCTCCTGGGTACCTGTGCTCTGCTTCTTTTCACATTAAAAAACAGTTATGTCCTTAATTTAGCCTAAGTGAAAAAGTGATTATATAATAGAATAATCACATATTGTAGTACAAACAAAAGTCAAAATGGGATTTGAAATAATTATATTCCTAGAATATTACTGTGGGTGGTTGATTTTAGCTATGATTTTCAGGGATCAGCACTGTAGACACTCTTTCGAATTATTCTCTGTGGGATATGCCCAGCCACTGCCCTGGAGGGATGTCTGCTGAGATAAGAGATTTCGCAACCGCCCAGCAGGACTCCCTGGAAAGGACTTTTGAGTCATGGTGAGGAAAAGTAGACCCACAATCCTTTGGGAGATCCTATGCAGATCGTTCTGTAACCCATTGGTCTATCCCAGACCCTCTGTAATCCATTGGTCCCCTTGCTGATCCCCTGTATCCCTATAAAAGACCAGTTCGCCTCTGTAGAGGGAGAACTCGTCCCTGGCCTTCCCTTCGCTGGAGGGGACCCACAATAAAGCTACCTTTGTGCAGAACCAGCCATACGGGTCCTCTCGTCTCTCTCTCCGGTCTGGTTTGGCCTAGAGGCTGCCCTGCAGAGCTGAGCTGAAATCACGAGCTGATAATCACTAAAGAGCTGATAGATTCTGCAAGGGCTCCTCTGCCAACAGCTGAGAGGAAGACACCGGACCTCGGACAGGCGATTCCTTTCGGGACCATCTCCCTGGACCGGTCACCTCTTCCTGGGTCACAGCCACAGACCCCACCACCAGCTGTAATAATTCTCCCCCCACCCCCCCTTTAAGCACATGTTAATATGATTAGAGTGTAAAATACAAATGCATTCAAGGTGTGGCTTGGTTTTCTACAAAGCAGGTTAAGAAGCTAACCTATATTTAAACACCATGAAATTAAATCAAGTCTGGATTATCTGTTCTGTGAAGAAAGACAAGTCTGTGCTGGAAGAAGGCTCAAGGCACATGTAAGACAAGGTTTTCTTTTAGTTTGTATCTTGTTGTACAGCTGTGGGATAAACTTACATATGTGACCTCCTTCTTTTAGTAGAAGTAACTTGTTTTTCCTTCAGTGTTTTCCCTATGATGAAGACAACAGGGGAAGGCAAAGAGGTATGCCTTAGATTGGTTGGTTCAGGAACCTCTTTCTGATCCAGAACTTCTTTGTGCTCACATTTGTCTCTGTTCCTGTCAGATCAGTTAGGTAGACACACCTGTGGTAGCCTGTTAACCCCCTGATTCTGTGATGCCATGTTCCCCCTGTTCCCTGCCCCAGCCTTGGCCACTCCCTCGGTTTCTCCCTATTGGCTCCTGTACCCCAACCCCGCCCAGGGACCACCCCTGGGCTCCTGACAAAACCACCCCACACCCAGGCCACGAGGTCTCTCTTTCTGCCTCTGAGGGCACCAGGACAAGATGTGAATAAAGCCATTTTTCCACCTTCATGGGAGACCCTTCTCTACCTCTTTTATCACCACTGCATTGTAAAGCTGCTGGCTGCCGGAGCCAGATCGAGGGGCTGTCCAAAATGGACTCCAGGATGTGACTGATCGCACGGCCCAAGGTAACCCCTGCTGTGCTCACAGGGAGCTGCAGCCTGCTAGGCAGAGTCAAGCGGTTACAACATACACCTGCTTCTTTCTTGTTAATTGTGAGGGCAGAGATTGAAATAAGGTGGAGTGGGACAGAGTTTATGCGTCTTCCTCACCACAAAAAATCCAAATTCAGCTACACTTCCTCCATCTACATATTCCTACCATAACTGCATTTTGGATTTTGGTTGCATTTATAACATCATTTTTGAAAGTTAAAATAAGGTTCGGGAATACAGCTTTAGTGGCCTTTTCCTCCCTCTTTAATGCAGGTGGTAATTATTTAGTTATTTCCACTCTGCTACTCATGAGAACAGTAGAAATAATCCAGTCATTCATGTCAGCTCAGTTATGTTACTGGTTATACCTGGAATGTCTCAGCAGAAGAAACAGCTTATAGATTCTTGATGAAAAATTAAAAGTATCTATCAGTACCATAGAGTGTAAATGCCTTATGCTCTGTAAAAAGTTTGTTGCCCTAAAAGTCTTTTTCAAGTTTCTAAGAACAAAGAACTGTCTATGTACAAGAATTTCCAGCAACAAATTTTGTAGTTTCGGGACTAACTGCTGGGCTTGTACTGTCAGGCTCTCATCCCTCTCATGAAGTACCTTTCAGCACTGTGGCTGCTGTCTCCACACACCGATGGACAGTTAAAGTATCACAGTCGTTGACTGGTATGGATTCTAATGGAAATGGGGAGGGGCATGACATGGAGTTGATGCCTGCAGCAGCTCTGGAAGACTATGTACCCACTGCAACAGTGTCCACGGAGCTCCAGCACAGCTGTAATGGTGGCATCTCCACTCAACCAGGCTGGTGGGTTCCTTAAAAGGAGGATGGAGGTGTGATGGGGATAAAGTGTGGGGAGAGGTGAGGGGATGTAAGGCACAAGGCTTTCTGCTGTGAATGGGACAATTCATTTTAATTCAGTTCAGCATCGTTTCTTCTGGGCTCAGTGTTGAATGTTCACCAGGTGGCAGGAGGCTGCCAGTTACATACTGCCACCACAGGGCCCTTGCAGGAGTAGCTGTCATGCAGCATGTACGGGGAAATGGCCAGTGACCTGCCATGCCACTTATCCTCAAGTCAGTGGGGCTGGATGGGATCCACCCAAGGATGCTGAAGGAGCTGGTGGAATAACTGGCTGAGCTACTTTCAATCATTTACCAGTGGTCCTGGCTAACCAGAGAGGTCCTGGTTGACTGGAGGTCAGCAACTGTGACACCTGTCTGCAGGAAGAGTCAGAAGGAAGACCCAAGGAACTACAGGCTTGTCAGCCTGATCTTAGTGTTGGGGAAGATCATGGACCAGATCATCTTAAGTGCCATCCTGTGGCATGTGCAGGAGAACCAAGAGATCAAGCCTAGCCGGGGGGTGGGGGGGGGGGGGTGTGAAGGGCAGGTCCTACTTGACCAAACGGATCTCCTTCTGTGACAAGGTGACAAGCTCAGTGGATGAGGGAAAGGTTGTGTATGTTTTCTACTTGGACTGTTGTAAAGCCTTTGACATGTTCCTTTGACATGTTCTCCCACAGAGTTCACCTGGATAAACTGGCTATTCATACCTTGGACAGGTGCACTTGTGTCAGCAATAGTGTTGCCAGCAAGACCAGGGCAGTGATCATCCCCCTGTAATTGGCACTGGTGAGGCCACTCCTCCAGTCATGTGTTCAGTTTTGGGCCCCTCACTACAAGAAGAACATTGGGGGGCTGGAGTGTGTCCAGAGAAGGTCAGCGGAACAGGGGAAGGGTCTGGAGCACAAGTCCTGTGAGGAGCGGCTGAGGGAGCTGGGGATGTTAGCCTGGAGAAAAGGAGGCTTAGCGGGGAGCCCTGAGCTCTTATGGCTGTCTACAAATGCCTGAAAGGAAGGTGTAGCCAGGTGTGTGTCAGTCTCTTCTCCCAGGTAACAAGTGACATGACAAGAGGAAATGGCCTCAGGTTGTGCCAGGGGAGGTTTAGTTTGGATATTAGGGAAAAATTTTTCACTGGAACAGGCTGCCCAGAAAAGTAGTTGAGTCACTGTCCCTGGAAGTGTTCAGAAACAATGAGGACTTGGTGCTTAGGGACGTGGGTTAGTGGTGAACATGGCCATGCTAGGTTAATGGTTGGACTTGATCTTTCAATCTAAACAATTCTATGACAAAGTATGTCACCTTTTGTCTCCATGTCATAAACATATTCTGACACACTTTTTTTAAAGATGGTAGAATTTTGTTGAACTTCAATATTTGATCAATCCTTCTGACCCATTTGACTCCTGTTGCTAGGGGGTTTATTACTTAATGCTTGTTTCAGTCCACCTCAGGAATTTAATCTTTATAACCCATGGCTGCAGTTAAATGCCATAGTGAGGAGGTGAGTAGGCTAAGTGTTTCATTAGCTTTGTTTTCTGTTTTCTCATCTTTTAGGGGTAAGGCAATTCTAGCTTATTATGACCAGGTTATGATTAAGTTTAGAAGTTTCTACAAACTAGAAGAGCTTCTGGTTTGAGCTTAAATTTTTTTTGTACAGATCAGCCCCCACCAGGATATCAGGTCATTTCTGTTGAAGAGTTGTATGGTAAAACTTGAAATACATACTCCTGTCCTAAATAGGTCAATAACTGAGGAGACAAAAGATATTTGTTTGTCCAATTAATGTTTCACACACTGATGGATTTCTCTTTTTTCCTTTTCTCTTTAATGCAGGGATCACTCTATGGCATGTGCTTGGGTACCAGCAGGACAGCAGTTTATTAGAACGTTGGGTAATTTCTTCCAAAATAAAGTTCTGATTAGAGGTTGGTATATACCTCCTGGGCACAAAGTCCCTCTGTGCATTTAATGTGGCACTTTGTGGTAACAGGATATGCTTCTATGCTGGTCACAAAAGCAAGCTAGGAGAATGAGATTTTGATCAGCCACTGTGCTGTAGTAAAAAGGGAAAGAAACACAGACTTGATGAATATGCAAAGTAAAGAATTCGAAATCAAACTTTATTTGAAAAATACTTATTAAGAGGAGAAGGGGATAAGTTCTCATGGGGGAAAAAAAAATGGTGACAGGCAGCTTGAGTAGACTTTCAGTTGAGTGAAACCTTGGGGAAAAAAGTACATACAAGCTGTGTACAGTTGGGTAGTCTATTAACTCCATGGTTAAGTACCTAAGTAGAAGCTACCCTGAAAGTGGAAAAACACCCTAACCTTCTCATCCTGTTAACAGTGTTAGCATACCTTGGCTGTTTGGGCCACCCTTATTTCTTTATTAACATACACATATAGGAATGTAACCTTTGAGCATAAACATTTTCGCTGTGGTTCTATGCGGGGGTGAGGTAAGATAGATGTGATAAAGGTGTCCTTACTGAAAAAAAAGTCCATCTTTCAAAACAAAGTTTGAAATGAGTGGGCCTGAATGCTTAATGGAAGCAAGGGCAGTGAGCAGTTAGTCCTGAGTAGTGTGGGGACATCTCTCCGTCTCTGCCAGAGACCACTCCTTTTGAGACAATGCGTGCAGGAGTGATGGTGAGCATACCTGTATCTTACCACTGTGCTGCCTTTGTTTGGTGTACCTGTGCATGGCACAGCTCTCCAGAGTATTGCCTCCTTTAACAACTAATTTAACATCGGGTCAGACAAAATGAATGGACAGAAGTGATATGAAGGAATCATATCATTAAGGTGTCAGCCTTAATGCCATGGAAACGAGTCTTTGTAATGCACATTACATCCATTTCAAATAGGAATTGTCTTTTATCTTATTTTACTTAGTTGCTGACTAAGGCAACTGGTGACTGTCTGAAGGAACTCCCTGCACCTGACATGGCTGTTGCTTACCCCCGCAGTAGCAGTTTCATGCTTAAACTACAGGAATAACTTTCAAGGAGCAGGCAGAGGTTCACATACCTCCAGCAGCCAAACCAGAACAAGTCTTATTCCTGGGGAGGGGGAGACCTTTGGCTGCTAACTAAGCTTATGTGGTAGGGCCCACAGGGCAAAGCTCCTACCTGATCCCGTGGTGGCAAAGAGAAGTTGATGCTGAGCACTGCTCTGAGACCAAAGAGGGAAGGCTTTTAACATTGCTTGTGTTGGCTTCTGGCGTGATGATGCTGTCAGTGCCAATAGCAACCTCCTGCTTCTATCAGGCATGTGAAAAAGAGGCTGGAACTGCAGAAAGATTGTGGCAGCTTGTCCAAATTTAATTTCTGTAATGGAGAGGCAGGTCAAATACAAAGGTATATTTAGCTTAAATTTCTATTTTTTTAGTAACAATATTTAGCTAAAAATACTCTGAATAATTTGCCATTTTTCACTTGAGAATTGTCATCTTCATCATCACCTCTCCCCATGACTTATTTCTAGTGCTGCAGTACCTGGTGCTTGTTGCTCTGTCACGGTGATATCCATATTGGGGTGGCATCAGGGCTTGCCAAGCTTTGGAGCTGCTGGGAAATACAGGGACAGAAGAGATATGGGGGTAAGATCCTGGTCTCAGGTAGATGGATGGTGATACCATGCCAGCAGGTTATATACCAACACAATGGTATAACAGTGCCAGAAGTAACAGAAACAATAACGTAAAAAATCTAACACTGCTGCAGAGTGCTGAGTGTATCATTTAAAGTTAGCCCTGGGAAGTGGAGGGAGAGGCAAAATTCTAAAGCCTCCTTGCCAGGCTAGATAACTGTCAAGTAAAATAGGAATGATTCAAGCAGATACAGTCTTTTTTACTTCTTCTCTAAGCAGTATAAAAATGTCCTGATCTAGGAAATATTCTCAGCAATATTGTTAATTTTCCTCAACAAGGTGCTGCTTCTTGCTTGTCTGATGTAGTAATCCCTATATAAACCCCCAAACTGCAAACTTAGCTGTACTAAGTCCTGTTGAGCTGTACCAAGAGAAGAAGCACTTTTTTCTTGTTGGACCTCACTGATTTTACAGTGCAGGCAGTAAGTGCAATAAAAAGCAACAGCCGTGTGCTGGTGCTACTTCCATAGCATATGTGGTGCCCAAGTCCTTGTCCTGCGCTATGGCTTTAGGAGGTGAACAACAGTAAATTTCTTCTTTGAAATATCCTTAGTATCCTCTTCCTGCATTTGATAAAATTCTAATCCTTGATGCTCTGCATGGCATAAACTGAAATGTAAATGTGGAAAATTCCTATATTTTCCTGTAGTTTGCTTTCCTTAGCTGAAATAACTTTATGAAAATAATGACTTATAAAATTGGCCAGTCTCACTATGAGAGCAGATAGTCGAATGCTGGATGTACTCCACAAGTGAACACTCCTCTGTATTTGGCCTGAGGCGAGTGCCAAGCAGAAAGAAGAGCAGGGAGCAAGGTTTGGGCAGTACTGTAATCCGCTTGGCATGCCTTTCGCATTGTCAGTGTCCCTGGAGCTCTGAGGTTTCCGGCTGACAGAACGCTAGCCCGAGGCGTAGCCTTATCCTGCAGTGCAGCCTAAGAAAGAACATTGGTCTGAGGCAGGTTCCAATAGGAAAGCCAAAGAGGCTGCAATACTGGGGCAGTACCGCACTTCCCTTGGCACGCCACTCGCACTGTCAGTGTCCCTGGAGCTCTGGACATTGTGGTTTTCTGTACCCTAACCCTAGGCGTAACCCTAACCCTAGCCCTAGGCGCAGCCTAAGACACAGCATTGGTCTCAGTTGGGTTCCAATGAGGAAGCCACTGTGGCTGGTGTGTTGGGGCAGTAAAGCGCTCCCCTTGGCACGCCTTTCGCATTGTCAGTGTCCCTGGAGCTCTGGACTTTGGGGTATTCTGAGCCCTAACCCTAGGCGTAACCCTAACCCTAGCCATAGGCGCAGCCTAAGACACAGCACTGGGCTGAGTTGGGTTCCAAAGAGGAAGTCACTGAGGCTGGTGTGTTGGGGCAGTACCGCGCTCCCCTTGGCATTCCTTTCGCATTGTCAGTGTCCCTGGAGCTCTGGGCATCGTGGTTTTCTGAACCCTAACCCTAGGCATAACCCTAACCCTAGCCCTAGGCGCAGCCTAAGAAAGAGCATTGGTCTGAGTTGGGTTCCAATGAGGAGGCCATTGAGGATGCAATTTTGGGGCAGTACCGCGCTCCCCTTGGCATTCCTTTTGCATTGTCAGTGTCCGTGGAACTCTGGGCTTTGTGGTTTTCTGAACCCTAACCCTAGGCGTAACCCTAACCCTAGCCCTAGGCGCAGCCTAACACAAAGCATTGGGCTGAGATTGGTCCCAAAGAGGAAGTCACTGAGGCTGGTGTGTTGGGGCAGTATCGCGCTCCCCTTGGAATTTCTTTTTGCATTGTCAATGTCCCTGGAGCTCTGGGCTTTGTGGTTTTCTGAGCCCTAACCCTAGGCGTAACCCTAACCCTAGCCCTAGGCGCAGCCTAAGACACAGCACTGGGCTGAGTTTGGATCCAATGAGGAAGCCATTGAGGCTGGTGTGTTGGGGCAGTACCGCACTCCCTTTGGCATGCCTTTTGCATTGTCAGTGTCCCTGGAGGTCTGGGCATTGTGGTTTTCTGAACCCTAACCCTAGGCGTAACCCTAAACCTGGCCCTAGGCGCAGCCTAAGAAAGAGCATTGGACTGAGTTGGCTTCCAATGAGGAGGCCATTGAGGATGCAATTTTGGAGCAGTACCGCGCTCCCCTTGGCATTCCTTTCGCATTGTCAGTGTCCCTGGAGCTCTGGGCATTGTGGTTTCCGGAACCCTAACCCTAGGCGTAACCCTAACCCTGACCAGAGTTGCAACCTAAGAAAGAGCATTGGGCTGGGTTGGGTTGCAATGAGGAGGCCATTGAGGATGCAATTTTGGGGCAGTTCCGCACGGCGCTTGGTATTCCTTTCGCATTGTCAGTGTCCCTGGAGCTCTGGGCTTTGTGGTTTTCTGAACCCTAGCCCTAGGCGTAACCCTAACCCTAGCCCTAGGCGCAGCCTTAGACACAGCATTGGGCTGAGATTGGTTCCAATGAGGAAGCCATTGAGGCTGGTGTGTTTGGGCAGTACTGCGCTCCCCTTGGCATTCCGTTCACATTGTCAGTGTCCCTGGAGCTCTGGACATTGTGGTTTTCTGAACCCTAACCCTAGGCGTAACCCTAACCCTAGCCCTAGGCGCAGCCTAAGACACAGCATTGGGCTGAGATTGGTTCCAATGAGGAAGCCATTGAGGCTGGTATGTTGGGGCAGTACCGCGCTCCCTTTGGCATGCCTTTTGCATTGTCAGTGTCCCTGGAGCTCTGGACATTGTGGTTTTCTGAACCCTAACCCTAGGTGTAACCCTAACCCTAGCCCTAGGCGCAGCCTAACACAAAGCATTGGGCTGAGTTGGCTTCCAATGAGGAAGCCAGTGTGGCTGGTGTGTTGGGGCAGTACCGTGGTCCCCTTGGCACGCCTTCCCCATTGTCAGTGTCCCTGCAGCTCTGGACATCGTGGTTTTCTGAACCCTAACCCTAGGCGTAACCCCAAGCCTAGCCCTATGCTGAGACTAAGACACAGCATTGGGCTGAGTAAGGTTCCAAAGAGGAAGTCACTGAGGCTGGTATGTTGGGGCAGTATTGCGCTCCCCTTGGCATGCCTTTTGCATTGTCAGTGTCCCTGGAGCTCTGGACTTTGTGGTTTTCTGAACCCTAACCCTAGGCATAACCCTAACCCTAGCCCT